>NW_027140533.1:1595000-1597500 GCF_036365525.1 Heterodontus francisci
CACACACACACACACCACAGCCCAGACACTGAGACTTATTAATATGCACACACACACACACACACACACCTCAGCCCAGACACTGAGACTTATATATATGCACACACACACACACACCACAGCCCAGACAATGAGACTTATATATATGCACACACACACAAACACACACACACACACACACACACCACAGCCCAGACACTGAGACTTATATATGTGCACACACACACACACACACACACCACAGCCCAGACACTGAGACTTATTAATATGCACACACACACACGCACACCACAGCCCGTACACTGAGACTTCTATATATGCACACACACACACACACACACACACACACACACACACACACGCACACACACACCACAGCCCAGACACTGAGACTTATATATATGCACACACACACACACACACACACACACACACACACACACACACACACACACACACCACAGCCCAGACACTGAGACTTATATATATGCACACACACACACACACACACGCACACACACACACACCACAGCCCAGACACTGAGACTTACATATATGCACACACACACACACACACACACACACACACACACACACACACACACACACACACACACACACCACAGCCCAGACACTGAGACTTATACATATGCACACACACACACACACACCACAGCATAGACACTGAGACTTATATTTCAGCACACACACACACACACACCACAGCCCAGACACGGAGACTTATATATATGCACACACACACGCACTCACACCACAGCCCAGACACTGAGACTTATATATATGCACACACACACACACACACACACACCACAGCCCAGACACGGAGACTTATATATACGCACACACACACGCACTCACACCACAGCCCAGACACTGAGAATTATATATATGCACACACACACACACACACACACACACACACACACACACCACAGCCCAGACACTGAGACATATATGTGCACACACAAACACACACACACACACACACACACACCACAGCCCAGACACTGAGACTTATATATGTGCACACACACACACACACACACACACACCACAGCCAAGAAACTGAGACTTATATATATGCACACACATACACACACACACACACACACACACACACACACCACAGTCCAGACACTGCGACTTATATATATGTACACACACACACACACAAACACACAAACCACTGCCCAGACATTGAGACTTATTAATATGCACAAACACACCACATTCCAGACACTGAGACTTATTAATATGCACACACACACACACACCACAGCCCAGACAATGAGACTTATATATATATACACACACACACACACACACACACACACACACACACACCACAGCCCAGACACTGAGACTTATATATATGCAAACACACACACAAACACACACACACACACACACACACACCACAGCCCAGACACTGAGACTTATATATGTGCACACACACACACACACACACACACACACCACAGCCCAGACACGGAGACCTATATATATGCACACACACAAGCACTCACACCACAGCCCAGACACTGAGACTTGTATATGTGCACACACACACACACACCACAGCCCAGACACTGAGAATTATATATATGCACACACACACACACACACACACACACACACACCACAACCTAGACACGGAGACTTATTTTTATGCACACACACACGCACACACACACATACACACACCACAGCCAGACACTGAGACTGAAATATATGCACACACACACAAACACACACACACCACAGCCAGACACTGAGACTGAAATATATGCACACACACACACACACACACACACACACACACGCACCACAGCCCAGATACTGAGACTTCTATATATGCACAAACACACACACACCACAGCCAGACACTGAGACTGAAATATATGCAAACACTCACACACAGACACACACACACACACACACACACCACAGCCCAGACATTGAGACTTATATATACACACACACACACACACACCACAGCCCAGAGATTGAGACTTATTAATATGCACACACACGCACACGCACACACACACCACAGCCCAGACACTGAGACTTATATATATGCACACACACACACCACAGCCCAGACACTGAGACTTATTGATATGCACACACACCCACACACGCACACACCACAGCCCGGACACTGAGACTTCTATATATGCTCACACACACACACACGCACACACACACCACAGCCCAGACACTGAGACTTATATATTTGCACACACACACACACACACGCACACACCACAGCCCAGACACTGAGACCTATATATATGTACACACACACACACACACACACACACACACACACACACACATACCACAGCCCAGACACTGAGACTTATATATATGCACACACACACACACACACACACACCACAGCCCAGACACTGAGACTTATATATATGCACACACACACACACACACACACACCACAGCCCAGACACGGAGACTT
>NW_027140533.1:1752500-1755000 GCF_036365525.1 Heterodontus francisci
CATATACGCACACACACACACACACACACACACACACACACACATACACACACTCACACCACAGCCCAGACACTGAGACTTATATATATGCACACGCACACACTCACACACCACAGCCCAGACATTGAGACTTATATATATGCACACACACACACACACACACCACAGCCCAGACACTGAGACTTACATATACGCACACACACACACACACACACACACACACACACACACACACACACACACACACACACACACACACACACACACACACACACACAACAGCCCAGACACTGAGAATTATAAATGTGCACACACACACACCACAGCCCAGACACTGAGACTTATATATATGCACACACACACACACACCACAGCCCAGACACTGAGACTTATATATATGCACACACGCACACACACACACACACACCACAGCCCAGAAACTGAGACTTATATATATGCACATACACACACACACACCACAGACCAGACACTGAGACTTATATATATGCACACACACACACACCACAGCCCAGACACTGAGACTTATATATATGCACATACACACACACACACCACAGACCAGACACTGAGACTTACATATATGCACACACACACACACCACAGCCCAGACACTGAGACTTATATATATGCACATACACACACACACACCACAGCCCAGAAACTGAGACTTATATATATGCACACACACACACACGCACACACACCACAGCCCAGACACTGAGACTTATATATATGCACATACACACACACACACCACAGCCCAGACATTGAGACTTATATATATGCACACACACACACCACAGCCCAGACACTGAGACTTATATATATGCACATACACACACACACACCACAGCCCAGACACTGAGACTTATATATATGCACACGCACACACTCACACACCACAGCCCAGACATTGAGACTTATATATATGCACACACACACACACACACACACACACACACACACACACTCACACACACCACAGCCAAGACACTGAGACTTATATATATGCACACACACACTCACTCACACCATAGCCCAGACACTGAGACTTATATATATGCACACGCACACACTCACACACCACAGCCCAGACATTGAGACTTATATATATGCGCACACACACACACACACACACACACACACACACACCACAGCACAGACACTGAGACTTATATAAATGCACACACACACTCACACACACACACACCACAGCCCAGACACTGAGACTTACATATACGCACACACACACACACACACACACACAACAGCCAAGACACTGAGAATTATATATATGCACACACACACACACACACACACACACACACACACACACCACAGCCCAGACACTGAGAATTATAAATGTGCACACACACCCACCACAGCCCAGACACTGAGACTTATATATATGCACACGCACACACACACACACTCACACACACTCAGACACCGCTGCCCAGACATTGAGACTTATATATATGCACACACTCACACACCACAGCCCAGACATTGAGACTTGTATATATGCACACACACACACACCACAGCCCAGACACTGAGAATTATATATGTGCACACACACACACACACACACACACACACCACAGCACAGAGACTTATATACATGCACACACACACACACACACCACAGCCCAGACACTGAGACTTACAGATACGCACACACACACACACACACACACACACACACACACACACACACACACACACACACACACACACACACACACACACACACACACACACACACACCACAGCCCAGACACTGAGAATTATATATATGCACACACACACTCACACCACAGCCCAGACACTGAGACTTATATATATGCACACACACACACACACACCACAGCCCAGACACTGAGACTTGTATATATGCACACGCACACACTCACACACCACAGCCCAGACATTGAGACTTATATATATGCACACACACACACACACACCACAGCCCAGACACTGAGACTTGTATTGATGCACAAACACACACACACACCACAGCCCAGACACTGAGAATTATATATGTGCACTCACACACACACACACACTCACACCACAGCCCAGACACTGAGACTTATAGATATGCACACACACACACACACACACACACACACACACACACACACACACACACACCACAGCCACTGAGACTTATATACACACACACACACACACACACACACACACACACACACACACACACATACACACACACACACACACACACACCACAGACCAGACATTGAGACATATATATATGCACACAAACACACACCACAGCCCAGACACTGAGACTTATATATATGCACATACATACACACACACACTCACACACCACAGCCCAGACACTGAGACTTATATATATGCACACACACACACACACCACAGCCCAGACACTGAGACTTACATATACGCACACACACACACACACACACAACAGCCAAGACACTGAGAA
>NW_027140533.1:1832500-1835000 GCF_036365525.1 Heterodontus francisci
ACGCACACACACACACACACCACAGCCCAGACACTGAGACTTATATTTGTGCACACACACATACACACACCACAGCCCAGACATTGAGACTTATATATATATGCACACACACACACACACACACACACACGTACACACACACACACCACAGCCCAGACACTGAGACTTATATATATGCACACACACACACACACACACACACACACACACACACACACACACACACACACACACACCACAGCCCAGACATTGAGACTTATATATATATGCACACACACACACACACACACACACACACACACACACACACACACACACACACGCACACACACACCCCAGACACTGAGACTTATATTTGTGCACACACACACACACACACACCACAGCCCAGACACTGAGACTTATATATATGCACACACACAGACACACACACCACAGCCCAGACACTGAGACTTATATAGATGCACATACACACACACACACACACACACCACAGCCCAGATACTGAGAGTTATATATATACACACACACGCACACACACACACCACAGCCCAGACACTGAGACTTATATATATGCACACACACACACACACACACACACACACCACAGCCCAGACATTCAGACTTATATATTTGCACACACACACACACACTCACACAACACAGCCCAGACACTGAGACTTATATATATGCACACACACAGACACACACACACGCACACACACACACCACAGCCCAGACACTGAGACTTATATATATGCACACACACACACACACACCACAGCCCAGATACAGAGAGTTATATATATGCACACACATACACACACACACACACACACACCACAGCCCAGACACTGAGACTTATATATATGCACACACACAGACACACACACCACAGCCCAGACACTGAGACTTATATATATGCACACACACACACACACCCAGGCGACAGCCCAGACACTGAGACTTATATATATGCACACGCACAGACTCACACTCACACACACCACAGCCCAGACACTGAGACTTATATATATGCACACACACACACACACACACACACACACACACACACACACCACAGCCCAGACACTGAGACTTATATATTTGCACACACACACACACACACACACACACACACACACACACACACCACAGCCCAGACATTCAGACTTATATATATGCACACACACACACACACACACACACACCGCAGCCCAGACACTGAGACTTATATATATGCACACACACAGACACACACACACACACACAACAGCCAAGACACTTGAATTATATATATGCACACACACACACACACACACACACACACACACCCACAAACACACACATACACACACACACACCACAGCCCAGACACTGAGAATTGTATATCTGCACACACACACACCACAGCCCAGACACTGAGACTTATATATATGCACACACACACACACACACACCACAGCCCAGACACTGAGACTAATATATGTGCACACACACACACACACACACACACACACACACACACAACAGAACCCAGACACTGAGACTTATATATATGCACACACACACACACACACACCACAGCCCAGATACAGAGAGTTATATATATGCACACACACACACACACACACACACACACACACCACAGCCCAGACATTGAGACTTATATATATGCACGCACACACACGCACACACACACACACACACACACCACAGCCCAGACATACAGACTTATATATTTGCACACACACACACACACACACACACACCACAGCCCAGACACTGAGACTTATATATATGCACACACACAGACACACACACACACACCACAGCCCAGACACTGAGACTTATATATATGCACACACACACACACACACACCACAGCCCAGATACAGAGAGTTATATATATGCACACACACACACACACACACACACACACACACCACAGCCCAGACACTGAGACTTATATATATGCACACACACAGACACACACACCACAGCCCAGACACTGAGACTTATATAGATGCACACACACACACACACACACACACACCACAGCCCAGATACTGAGAGTTATATATATACACACACACGCACACACACACACCACAGCCCAGACACTGAGACTTATATATATGCACACACACACACACACACACACAACACAGCCCAGATACTGAGAGTTATATATATACACACACACGCACACACACACACCACAGCCCAGACATTCAGACTTATATATTTGCACACACACACACACACACAACACAGCCCAGACACTGAGACTTATATATATGCACACACACAGACACACACACAAACACACACACACACCACAGCCCAGACACTGAAACTTATATATATGCACACACACACCACAGCCCAGATACAGAGAGTTATATATCTGCACACACATACACACACACACACACACACCACAGCCCAGACACTGAGACTTATATATATGCACACACACACACACACACACCACAGC
>NW_027140534.1:10000-20000 GCF_036365525.1 Heterodontus francisci
AAGGTGAAGACTCACCCCGCTGAATGCCCGGCCCCGGCTACCCTCCGGCTCCGGGGCCATAACTTCGGGGAGGGAGGTCCGATCCCCGCGCGGTCGACGGCAGGCGGTAGGGCTCGGAGGGGCGCGGCCTGGTCCGCGAGTGCCCCGGCGCCGCCCCTCTGCCCGTCCGAGGGACAGTAGGAAATGGCCATACCGCTTTCCGGCCGATTGCCGCCGGACGTCCGGCCGCATTCGCTCGGTCTGCGCGGCCGGCGGTAGCCGGGGGCGAGGGGCATCGGGCGGTGGCGGAACCAGGCCGGCCCGACCGCTGGGGGCCGCCCGGGCGACGTTTGAATCTGTCGGGTCGGACCGCCGAATCCCGCGGGATTTCGGGATCGAATCTGCGGGTGGAATCGGCACCTCGTCCCGCTGTCCGGTTCCCCCCCGTCGACTGCAACGGGTTTCCGAGGCCCGTCGGTCAGGCGCGGTTCGCTCCGCAATCCGCCGGCCGATCGGCACCGGGCGGGGCTCTACGGAAAGAGGGGACCCTCCGGCGTCGAGTGCCGGCGCACCGACCCCGCAGGCTGACCGGGAAGGTGAAGACTCACCCCGCTGAATGCCCGGCCCCGGGCACCCTCCGGCGCCGGGGCCATAACTTCGGGGAGGGAGGTCCGAGCTCCGCGCGGTCGACGGCAGGTGAAAGGGGCCGGTGCGCCGCGGAAGGCGACAGCAGTCCCGTCAGGCTGCACCTCTGCTCGGGCGAACGGCGTCAGGAAAAGGGGAGAGCACTTCCCCACCGATAGCTCCGGAACGCCCGGACCCATTGGCCCGCGGCACCGGTGGCTGCTAGAGGGCCTCCGGCGCCGTCAGCCGGGGTACGTCCCAGGCCGGCCGGACGGCGGGCAGCCGGAGGCAACGGCCTGGAACGGAGCCAGACTTGAGTCGTTCCGTGCCGTGGGCAAAAAGGCAGGGCTGCGGGTCAGCGCAGTTTGGCAAACCTAGCCGCAAGTGCGGGAAGGGCGGAGGAGCACACGGACGCCGCCTTCCCAAACTGAGCCCAAAGTGCCCAGGCATGCCCCCTTGATCTCGCCTAATCAGTGAGCCCAAAATAATTTCAGAGTGTGGAAACCTTATCCAAAAAGGTCGAAAAGAACGGCCAGAGATCAAGTCCGAAAGGGGAAATCAGTAACAAGCAAGCAGAGTAATCATTAACCAAAAAGCGCAAAATTATGTTAAAAGTGTGAAATCATTAACCAAAAACTCGAAAATAATGTCCAGAGACCAAGTCCGAAAGGGCAAATGGTTAACCAGTAAGCAGAGTAATCATTAACCAAAAATCGCAAAAGTAAGTAAAAAGTATGAAATCATTAACCAAAAATCGCAAAAGTAAGTAAAAAGTGTGAAATCATTAACCAAAAACTCGAAAATAATGTGCAGAGACTAAGTCCGAAAGGGCAAATGGTTAACCAGTAAGCAGAGTCATCATTAACCAAAAATCGCAAAAGTAAGTAAAAAGTGTGAAATCATTAACCAAAAATCGCAAAAGTAAGTAAAAAGTGTGAAATCATTAACCAAAAACTCGAAAATAATCTCCAGAGACTAAGTCCGAAAGGGCAAATGGTTAACCAGTAAGCAGAGTAATCATTAACCAAAAATCGCAAAAGTAAGTAAAAAGTGTGAAATCATTAACCAAAAATCGCAAAAGTAAGTAAAAAGTGTGAAATCATTAACCAAAAACTCGAAAATAATGTCCAGAGACTAAGTCCAAAAGGGCAAATGGTTAACCAGTAAGCAGAGTAATCATTAACCAAAAAGCGCAAAAATATGTTAAAAGTGTGAAATCATTAACCAAAAACTCGAAAATAATGTGCAGAGACTAAGTCCGAAAGGGCAAATGGTTAACCAGTAAGCAGAGTAATCATTAACCAAAAATCGCAAAAGTAAGTAAAAAGTGTGAAATCATTAACCAAAAACTCGAAAATAATCTCCAGAGACTAAGTCCGAAAGGGCAAATGGTTAACCAGTAAGCAGAGTAATCATTAACCAAAAATCGCAAAAGTAAGTAAAAAGTGTGAAATCATTAACCAAAAACTCGAAAATAATGTCCAGAGACCAAGTCCGAAAGGGCAAATGGTTAACCAGTAAGCAGAGTAATCATTAACCAAAAATCGCAAAAGTAAGTAAAAAGTGTGAAATCATTAACCAAAAATCGCAAAAGTAAGTAAAAAGTGTGAAATCATTAACCAAAAAGTCGAAAATAATCTCCAGAGACTAAGTCCGAAAGGGCAAATGGTTAACCAGTAAGCAGAGTAATCATTAACCAAAAATCGCAAAAGTAAGTAAAAAGTGTGAAATCATTAACCAAAAATCGCAAAAGTAAGTAAAAAGTGTGAAATCATTAACCAAAAAGTCGAAAATAATCTCCAGAGACTAAGTCCAAAAGGGCAAATGGTTAACCAGTAAGCAGAGTAATCATTAACCAAAAATCGCAAAAGTAAGTAAAAAGTGTGAAATCATTAACCAAAAACTCGAAAATAATCTCCAGAGACTAAGTCCGAAAGGGCAAATGGTTAACCAGTAAGCAGAGTAATCATTAACCAAAAGGCGCAAAAGTAAGTAAAAAGTATGAAATCAGTAACCAAAAAGCGCAAAAATATGTTAAAAGTGTGAAATCATTAACCAAAAAGTCGAAAATAATCTCCAGAGACTAAGTCCGAAAGGGCAAATGGTTAACCAGTAAGCAGAGTAATCATTAACCAAAAATCGCAAAAATATGTTAAAAGTGTGAAATCATTAACCAAAAACTCGAAAATAATGTGCAGAGACTAAGTCCGAAAGGGCAAATGGTTAACCAGTAAGCAGAGTAATCATTAACCAAAAAGGGCAAAAGTAAGTAAAAAGTATGAAATCATTAACCAAAAAGCACAAAATTAAGTTAAAAGTGTGAAATCATTAACCAAAAAGTCGAAAATAATGTCCAGAGACCAAGTCCGAAAGGGCAAATGGTTAACCAGTAAGCAGAGTAATCATGAACCAAAAATCGCAAAAGTAAGTAAAAAGTATGAAATCATTAACCAAAAAGGGCAAAAGTAAGTAAAAAGTATGAAATCATTAACCAAAAATCGCAAAAGTAAGTAAAAAGTATGAAATCATTAACCAAAAATCGCAAAAGTAAGTAAAAAGTATGAAATCATTAACCAAAAAGCACAAAATTAAGTTAAAAGTGTGAAATCATTAACCAAAATGTCGAAAACAATGTCCAGAGACTAAGTCCGAAAGGGCAAATGGTTAACCAGTAAGCAGAGTAATCATTAACCAAAAATCGCAAAAGTAAGTAAAAAGTGTGAAATCATTAACCAAAAACCCGAAAATAATGTCCAGAGACTAAGTCCGAAAGGGCAAATGGTTAACCAGTAAGCAGAGTAATCATTAACCAAAAATCGCAAAAGTAAGTAAAAAGTGTGAAATCATTAACCAAAAACTCGAAAATAATGTCCAGAGACTAAGTCCGAAAGGGCAAATGGTTAACCAGTAAGCAGAGTAATCATTAACCAAAAGGCGCAAAAGTAAGTAAAAAGTATGAAATCAGTAACCAAAAAGCGCAAAAATATGTTAAAAGTGTGAAATCATTAACCAAAAACTCGAAAATAATGTGCAGAGACTAAGTCCGAAAGGGCAAATAATTAACCAGTAAGCAGAGTAATCATTAACCAAAAAGCGCAAAAATATGTTAAAAGTGTGAAATCATTAACCAAAAACTCGAAAATAATGTCCAGAGACTAAGTTCGAAAGGGCAAATGGTTAACCAGTAAGCAGAGTAATCATTAACCAAAAATCGCAAAAGTAAGTAAAAAGTGTGAAATCATTAACCAAAAAGCACAAAATTAAGTTAAAAGTGTGAAATCATTAACCAAAAAGTCGAAAATAATCTCCAGAGACTAAGTCCGAAAGGGCAAATGGTTAACCAGTAAGCAGAGTAATCATTAACCAAAAATCGCAAAAATATGTTAAAAGTGTGAAATCATTAACCAAAAACTCGAAAATAATGTGCAGAGACTAAGTCCGAAAGGGCAAATGGTTAACCAGTAAGCAGAGTAATCATTAACCAAAAAGGGCAAAAGTAAGTAAAAAGTATGAAATCATTAACCAAAAAGCACAAAATTAAGTTAAAAGTGTGAAATCATTAACCAAAAAGTCGAAAATAATGTCCAGAGACCAAGTCCGAAAGGGCAAATGGTTAACCAGTAAGCAGAGTAATCATGAACCAAAAATCGCAAAAGTAAGTAAAAAGTATGAAATCATTAACCAAAAAGGGCAAAAGTAAGTAAAAAGTATGAAATCATTAACCAAAAATCGCAAAAGTAAGTAAAAAGTATGAAATCATTAACCAAAAATCGCAAAAGTAAGTAAAAAGTATGAAATCATTAACCAAAAAGCACAAAATTAAGTTAAAAGTGTGAAATCATTAACCAAAATGTCGAAAACAATGTCCAGAGACTAAGTCCGAAAGGGCAAATGGTTAACCAGTAAGCAGAGTAATCATTAACCAAAAATCGCAAAAGTAAGTAAAAAGTGTGAAATCATTAACCAAAAACCCGAAAATAATGTCCAGAGACTAAGTCCGAAAGGGCAAATGGTTAACCAGTAAGCAGAGTAATCATTAACCAAAAATCGCAAAAGTAAGTAAAAAGTGTGAAATCATTAACCAAAAACTCGAAAATAATGTCCAGAGACTAAGTCCGAAAGGGCAAATGGTTAACCAGTAAGCAGAGTAATCATTAACCAAAAGGCGCAAAAGTAAGTAAAAAGTATGAAATCAGTAACCAAAAAGCGCAAAAATATGTTAAAAGTGTGAAATCATTAACCAAAAACTCGAAAATAATGTGCAGAGACTAAGTCCGAAAGGGCAAATAATTAACCAGTAAGCAGAGTAATCATTAACCAAAAAGCGCAAAAATATGTTAAAAGTGTGAAATCATTAACCAAAAACTCGAAAATAATGTCCAGAGACTAAGTTCGAAAGGGCAAATGGTTAACCAGTAAGCAGAGTAATCATTAACCAAAAATCGCAAAAGTAAGTAAAAAGTGTGAAATCATTAACCAAAAAGCACAAAATTAAGTTAAAAGTGTGAAATCATTAACCAAAAAGTCGAAAATAATCTCCAGAGACTAAGTCCGAAAGGGCAAATGGTTAACCAGTAAGCAGAGTAATCATTAACCAAAAATCGCAAAAATATGTTAAAAGTGTGAAATCATTAACCAAAAACTCGAAAATAATGTGCAGAGACTAAGTCCGAAAGGGCAAATGGTTAACCAGTAAGCAGAGTAATCATTAACCAAAAAGGGCAAAAGTAAGTAAAAAGTATGAAATCATTAACCAAAAAGCACAAAATTAAGTTAAAAGTGTGAAATCATTAACCAAAAAGTCGAAAATAATGTCCAGAGACCAAGTCCGAAAGGGCAAATGGTTAACCAGTAAGCAGAGTAATCATGAACCAAAAATCGCAAAAGTAAGTAAAAAGTATGAAATCATTAACCAAAAAGGGCAAAAGTAAGTAAAAAGTATGAAATCATTAACCAAAAATCGCAAAAGTAAGTAAAAAGTATGAAATCATTAACCAAAAATCGCAAAAGTAAGTAAAAAGTATGAAATCATTAACCAAAAAGCACAAAATTAAGTTAAAAGTGTGAAATCATTAACCAAAATGTCGAAAACAATGTCCAGAGACTAAGTCCGAAAGGGCAAATGGTTAACCAGTAAGCAGAGTAATCATTAACCAAAAATCGCAAAAGTAAGTAAAAAGTGTGAAATCATTAACCAAAAACCCGAAAATAATGTCCAGAGACTAAGTCCGAAAGGGCAAATGGTTAACCAGTAAGCAGAGTAATCATTAACCAAAAATCGCAAAAGTAAGTAAAAAGTGTGAAATCATTAACCAAAAACTCGAAAATAATGTCCAGAGACTAAGTCCGAAAGGGCAAATGGTTAACCAGTAAGCAGAGTAATCATTAACCAAAAGGCGCAAAAGTAAGTAAAAAGTATGAAATCAGTAACCAAAAAGCGCAAAAATATGTTAAAAGTGTGAAATCATTAACCAAAAACTCGAAAATAATGTGCAGAGACTAAGTCCGAAAGGGCAAATAATTAACCAGTAAGCAGAGTAATCATTAACCAAAAAGCGCAAAAATATGTTAAAAGTGTGAAATCATTAACCAAAAACTCGAAAATAATGTCCAGAGACTAAGTCCGAAAGGGCAAATGGTTAACCAGTAAGCAGAGTAATCATTAACCAAAAATCGCAAAAGTAAGTAAAAAGTGTGAAATCATTAACCAAAAACTCGAAAATAATGTCCAGAGACCAAGTCCGAAAGGGCAAATGGTTAACCAGTAAGCAGAGTAATCATTAACCAAAAATCGCAAAAGTAAGTAAAAAGTGTGAAATCATTAACCAAAAACTCGAAAATAATCTCCAGAGACTAAGTGCGAAAGGGCAAATGGTTAACCAGTAAGCAGAGTAATCATTAACCAAAAATCGCAAAAGTAAGTAAAAAGTGTGAAATCATTAACCAAAAATCGCAAAAGTAAGTAAAAAGTGTGAAATCATTAACCAAAAACTCGAAAATAATGTCCAGAGACTAAGTCCAAAAGGGCAAATGGTTAACCAGTAAGCAGAGTAATCATTAACCAAAAAGCGCAAAAATATGTTAAAAGTGTGAAATCATTAACCAAAAACTCGAAAATAATGTGCAGAGACTAAGTCCGAAAGGGCAAATGGTTAACCAGTAAGCAGAGTAATCATTAACCAAAAAGGGCAAAAGTAAGTAAAAAGTATGAAATCATTAACCAAAAAGCACAAAATTAAGTTAAAAGTGTGAAATCATTAACCAAAAAGTCGAAAATAATCTCCAGAGACTAAGTCCGAAAGGGCAAATGGTTAACCAGTAAGCAGAGTAATCATTAACCAAAAAGCGCAAAAATATGTTAAAAGTGTGAAATCATTAACCAAAAACTCGAAAATAATGTGCAGAGACTAAGTCCGAAAGGGCAAATGGTTAACCAGTAAGCAGAGTAATCATTAACCAAAAAGCGCAAAAATATGTTAAAAGTGTGAAATCATTAACCAAAAACTCGAAAATAATGTCCAGAGACTAAGTCCGAAAGGGCAAATGGTTAACCAGTAAGCAGAGTAATCATTAACCAAAAATCGCAAAAGTAAGTAAAAAGTGTGAAATCATTAACCAAAAACTCGAAAATAATCTCCAGAGACTAAGTCCGAAAGGGCAAATGGTTAACCAGTAAGCAGAGTAATCATTAACCAAAAATCGCAAAAGTAAGTAAAAAGTATGAAATCATTAACCAAAAAGCGCAAAAATATGTTAAAAGTGTGAAATCATTAACCAAAAACTCGAAAATAATGTGCAGAGACTAAGTCCGAAAGGGCAAATGGTTAACCAGTAAGCAGAGTAATCATTAACCAAAAAGCGCAAAAATATGTTATAAGTGTGAAATCATTAACCAAAAACTCGAAAATAATGTCCAGAGACTAAGTCCGAAAGGGCAAATGGTTAACCAGTAAGCAGAGTAATCATTAACCAAAAAGCGCAAAAATATGTTAAAAGTGTGAAATCATTAACCAAAAACTCGAAAATAATGTCCAGAGACTAAGTCCGAAAGGGCAAATGGTTAACCAGTAAGCAGAGTAATCATTAACCAAAAAGCGCAAAAATATGTTAAAAGTGTGAAATCATTAACCAAAAACTCGAAAATAATGTCCAGAGACTAAGTCCGAAAGGGCAAATAATTAACCAGTAAGCAGAGTAATCATTAACCAAAAAGCGCAAAAGTAAGTAAAAAGTGTGAAATCATTAACCAAAAAGTCGAAAATAATGCCCAGAGACTAAGTCCGAAAGGGCAAATGGTTAACCAGAAAATCAGTCGAATAATGTCCAGAGACTAAGTCCGAAAGGGCAAATGGTTAACCAGTGGAAGGGCGATCAAGCGGAAAAATTTGCCCCGGTTACCCGGGATGGAGTTCCAGAGGTCCGGCCAGAGTTGTCAAATTCGTCCCGCTGATCGGACGCTTGTCATTCGGGTGGCTGGGGGTTGGCGGGGTATCTGCACAGTAGTAGGAGGTGGCAAGTCGGGACTTGGACGTTTATTCCAAGAGTCCACCCGAGCCTCCAGGTCTGCAGAGACCGACCCTAGCTGCCGCCCAACCGACTTTTAAGCCTTTTTCGGATGGGGATTTTTTCCCATTTTCGTCCATTTTTCGGGTTTTCTGTCGGGCTTAATAGGCGGCAGCCTGACCCCCGGCCGAGGCGGGGGGCGCACTCTCCCTTGCGTAAGGGTCCGGATTTGCCCCGGAAAGTGCCCCCGACGGCCTCCCGACCCGGGTGCCTGCAGGGCGGGGGAAAGGGTAGTCCCAGCCGCAGGAAATCATTAACCAAAAGACTTAGCCGTCGGGGCAGAGGCTAAGACCCGGGCTGGTGAAATCATTAACCAAAAGGAATGCACCCTTTTCCGAAAGTGCAGGCCGAAATAAGGCGAGCCTTGGGCCGGGAAGGCCAAAACCCCCAACTCATGGAAGTGTATGGGGTCGGACTCGGCGACTTTCCCGGGCCCCGAGTTGACCTTTCCCCACGGGGGCGGTCAAGTTGCTCCCGCCAAGAGGGCACGTTGCATTTGCTGCCGCTCTAGTCCCCGGGCTAGTTAATCAGTTGCCGTCGGAAGTCCCGATGCCGAAATGAAAAATGGCCGTTGCGGCGATTTGGCGCCTCATTTTCGGAAGGACTACCGGCAGGCAACCCGCCGAATTGACACTTGCGATTCGGGTGGCTGGGGGTTGGCGGGGTACCCGGAGATTTTCGGGAACTCGATTTTCAGAACTTTTGCTGGCAGCGGTTGCACTTGCAAAGTGGCCGAAGAAGTGCTCCCTCAAGGAAGGACCTTCTTTTGAAATAAAAGACCTTCCGAAGAGTGCCTGGAAGTCATTTATGAGCATTTAAGGGTAAATCTGGCGGACTTTCCATGCTCTGTTGCCGGCTCTGAAATATCGCACAGTTGGGTCTAGGCCGGTAGACTGGCTGTGAAAACAGACAAAGTGTTTTGGCGAGCGAGAGAAAACAAGGCCTTGGAACAGATTGGGGGGTGCGGAGGCACACCACACCCACAGGAAAAGAATTAATAAAAAAAAAACCAAAGTCTATGACATGTCTGTTGGTACAGTGAGAAAAGCAAAGAAGGGAGGCTGCGATGGCAGAGCAAAGCCGACCTTCATACAGATATACATGTCAAAGAAAGAAACTATGCCCGCAAAAGACTTGGTGCGAAATAACAAGGCTCCTTGTGAACGGTTATCTTTGTCTGTCAGGCGCAGATTGTGGCGGCGTCGCCTGGTTTCCTTGGGTTGCACTACATGTATGTCCTAGTCTCAAACGAAAAGTGCGTGCCCAGAATTTTGTCCAAGTTAGGCGACGCACGCCGGCTGGCATCACCTCTCCGTGCGAGCGCCGAAAGCTTTGGTCGACCTGTTTGGCTACGCTGGTCGCGGTTGCTCCTTACAGTGATGGGGACGGAAAACCGATGCGAGTTGACCAGGCGACGTCAACCAAGTTGCATGCTTTCTCCCCCCCCCCCCGCCGCCGCCAACCCCACACTGTGTGAAAGGAAAAAAAAGTGCGTGCCCAGGTCACTCGATCGATACGGCGAGGACTGTCCGACGTTGGAGGGCCCAGGCGGGCTAGCATTTATTTGCTGGTGTTTCAGGCTCAGCGGTTACCTCCCGTTTCTGTCCCTTGTGTCAGACGGACATTCCTCTCGAGAGTTTGGCCACTTGGTCGGCGGCGTGCTAGGTAGATTACTCGTTGTGCGCCGTCTCCTGTGTGCTGATCTCTGTGCTGTTCGTGTGAGGCCGAGACGTCCCACTGGTCGCTACCGCAGTGGTCCGATTGTGAAGCTCCGGAGCGGGGCGTCCCGTTCCGGCCAGCTCGAGCACTCGATTTCTCTAGCACCAGAGCAAGG
>NW_027140534.1:30000-40000 GCF_036365525.1 Heterodontus francisci
GTTACTGAGTTGTCACTTCAACTTTTGGCCGCGGTTGGCTACAATGAGTCTTGCCGGGCTTAATAGTCGGCGTGCGGGGGTGACTTTGCGAAGGCTAGCAGTGGGCAGAACCGGTTTATGATTTGCCCCCGTCGTCAGATTGACAAAGAGTCTGGTTATTCAGTTGGCCTAATTTTGGAAATTGGTTAATGAGTTGTCACTTCAACTTTTGGCCGCGGTTGGCTGCAATGAGTCTTGCCGGGCTTAATAGTCGGCGTGGGGGTGAATTTGCGAAGGTGGCCGTGTTTGTATGCATGTTTGCCGGCGTGTTTAGGAAGGTTGGGTGGGTGGGTGGTTGTGTGGGCGCCGTGGTCTGAGGGCACATCCTGTGGGATGTGGGAGGCGGGGGAAGGAGAGCGCCCTTGGTGCGTGTGTCTAGGCGATGCATTGCGGAAGGATGGGCGGGTGGGGCCGGGCGTGTGGGTTCCCGACTTATCGGTGAACCATTTGCTACTGCGGGGCCAAAGCAAAAGGGAAAGCATAAGGGCGCAGGCTGCCCTCTGCGGGACAGGTCCGGCCCTGACGCCGGTTTACGATTTCTCCGGTAAAGCACCTGTCGGGTGGCGACCGGAGGGTCTTTGCAGGGCCTGGATCTCCGAGCCCGTGGGACAGGCGGGAAAGGGTGGCGGCAGCCGGTTGAAGTCCCGACCCTGGGCAGCCTCCCGGTCCTACCTCCATAACTTCGGCGAGGAGGGTCCGATCCCCGCGCGGTCGACGGCAGGCGGTAGGGCTCGGAGGGGCGCGGCCTGGTCCGCGAGTGCCCCGGCGCCGCCCCTCTGCCCGTCCGAGGGACAGTAGGAAATGGCCATACCGCTTTCCGGCCGATTGCCGCCGGACGTCCGGCCGCATTCGCTCGGTCTGCGCGGCCGGCGGTAGCCGGGGGCGAGGGGCATCGGGCGGTGGCGGAACCAGGCCGGCCCGACCGCTGGGGGCCGCCCGGGCGACGTTTGAATCTGTCGGGTCGGACCGCCGAATCCCGCGGGATTTCGGGATCGAATCTGCGGGTGGAATCGGCACCTCGTCCCGCTGTCCGGTTCCCCCCGGTCGACTGCAACGGGTTTCCGAGGCCCGTCGGTCAGGCGCGGTTCGCTCCGCAATCCGCCGGCCGATCGGCACCGGGCGGGGCTCTACGGAAAGAGGGGACCCTCCCGCGTCGAGTGCCGGCGCACCGACCCCGCAGGCTGACCGGGAAGGTGAAGACTCACCCCGCTGAATGCCCGGCCCCGGCTACCCTCCGGCTCCGGGGCCATAACTTCGGGGAGGGAGGTCCGATCCCCGCGCGGTCGACGGCAGGCGGTAGGGCTCGGAGGGGCGCGGCCTGGTCCGCGAGTGCCCCGGCGCCGCCCCTCTGCCCGTCCGAGGGACAGTAGGAAATGGCCATACCGCTTTCCGGCCGATTGCCGCCGGACGTCCGGCCGCATTCGCTCGGTCTGCGCGGCCGGCGGTAGCCGGGGGCGAGGGGCATCGGGCGGTGGCGGAACCAGGCCGGCCCGACCGCTGGGGGCCGCCCGGGCGACGTTTGAATCTGTCGGGTCGGACCGCCGAATCCCGCGGGATTTCGGGATCGAATCTGCGGGTGGAATCGGCACCTCGTCCCGCTGTCCGGTTCCCCCCCGTCGACTGCAACGGGTTTCCGAGGCCCGTCGGTCAGGCGCGGTTCGCTCCGCAATCCGCCGGCCGATCGGCACCGGGCGGGGCTCTACGGAAAGAGGGGACCCTCCGGCGTCGAGTGCCGGCGCACCGACCCCGCAGGCTGACCGGGAAGGTGAAGACTCACCCCGCTGAATGCCCGGCCCCGGGCACCCTCCGGCGCCGGGGCCATAACTTCGGGGAGGGAGGTCCGAGCTCCGCGCGGTCGACGGCAGGTGAAAGGGGCCGGTGCGCCGCGGAAGGCGACAGCAGTCCCGTCAGGCTGCACCTCTGCTCGGGCGAACGGCGTCAGGAAAAGGGGAGAGCACTTCCCCACCGATAGCTCCGGAACGCCCGGACCCATTGGCCCGCGGCACCGGTGGCTGCTAGAGGGCCTCCGGCGCCGTCAGCCGGGGTACGTCCCAGGCCGGCCGGACGGCGGGCAGCCGGAGGCAACGGCCTGGAACGGAGCCAGACTTGAGTCGTTCCGTGCCGTGGGCAAAAAGGCAGGGCTGCGGGTCAGCGCAGTTTGGCAAACCTAGCCGCAAGTGCGGGAAGGGCGGAGGAGCACACGGACGCCGCCTTCCCAAACTGAGCCCAAAGTGCCCAGGCATGCCCCCTTGATCTCGCCTAATCAGTGAGCCCAAAATAATTTCAGAGTGTGGAAACCTTATCCAAAAAGGTCGAAAAGAACGGCCAGAGATCAAGTCCGAAAGGGGAAATCAGTAACAAGCAAGCAGAGTAATCATTAACCAAAAAGCGCAAAATTATGTTAAAAGTGTGAAATCATTAACCAAAAACTCGAAAATAATGTCCAGAGACCAAGTCCGAAAGGGCAAATGGTTAACCAGTAAGCAGAGTAATCATTAACCAAAAATCGCAAAAGTAAGTAAAAAGTATGAAATCATTAACCAAAAATCGCAAAAGTAAGTAAAAAGTGTGAAATCATTAACCAAAAACTCGAAAATAATGTGCAGAGACTAAGTCCGAAAGGGCAAATGGTTAACCAGTAAGCAGAGTCATCATTAACCAAAAATCGCAAAAGTAAGTAAAAAGTGTGAAATCATTAACCAAAAATCGCAAAAGTAAGTAAAAAGTGTGAAATCATTAACCAAAAACTCGAAAATAATCTCCAGAGACTAAGTCCGAAAGGGCAAATGGTTAACCAGTAAGCAGAGTAATCATTAACCAAAAATCGCAAAAGTAAGTAAAAAGTGTGAAATCATTAACCAAAAATCGCAAAAGTAAGTAAAAAGTGTGAAATCATTAACCAAAAACTCGAAAATAATGTCCAGAGACTAAGTCCAAAAGGGCAAATGGTTAACCAGTAAGCAGAGTAATCATTAACCAAAAAGCGCAAAAATATGTTAAAAGTGTGAAATCATTAACCAAAAACTCGAAAATAATGTGCAGAGACTAAGTCCGAAAGGGCAAATGGTTAACCAGTAAGCAGAGTAATCATTAACCAAAAATCGCAAAAGTAAGTAAAAAGTGTGAAATCATTAACCAAAAACTCGAAAATAATCTCCAGAGACTAAGTCCGAAAGGGCAAATGGTTAACCAGTAAGCAGAGTAATCATTAACCAAAAATCGCAAAAGTAAGTAAAAAGTGTGAAATCATTAACCAAAAACTCGAAAATAATGTCCAGAGACCAAGTCCGAAAGGGCAAATGGTTAACCAGTAAGCAGAGTAATCATTAACCAAAAATCGCAAAAGTAAGTAAAAAGTGTGAAATCATTAACCAAAAATCGCAAAAGTAAGTAAAAAGTGTGAAATCATTAACCAAAAACTCGAAAATAATCTCCAGAGACTAAGTCCGAAAGGGCAAATGGTTAACCAGTAAGCAGAGTAATCATTAACCAAAAATCGCAAAAGTAAGTAAAAAGTGTGAAATCATTAACCAAAAATCGCAAAAGTAAGTAAAAAGTGTGAAATCATTAACCAAAAAGTCGAAAATAATCTCCAGAGACTAAGTCCAAAAGGGCAAATGGTTAACCAGTAAGCAGAGTAATCATTAACCAAAAATCGCAAAAGTAAGTAAAAAGTGTGAAATCATTAACCAAAAACTCGAAAATAATCTCCAGAGACTAAGTCCGAAAGGGCAAATGGTTAACCAGTAAGCAGAGTAATCATTAACCAAAAGGCGCAAAAGTAAGTAAAAAGTATGAAATCAGTAACCAAAAAGCGCAAAAATATGTTAAAAGTGTGAAATCATTAACCAAAAAGTCGAAAATAATCTCCAGAGACTAAGTCCGAAAGGGCAAATGGTTAACCAGTAAGCAGAGTAATCATTAACCAAAAATCGCAAAAATATGTTAAAAGTGTGAAATCATTAACCAAAAACTCGAAAATAATGTGCAGAGACTAAGTCCGAAAGGGCAAATGGTTAACCAGTAAGCAGAGTAATCATTAACCAAAAAGGGCAAAAGTAAGTAAAAAGTATGAAATCATTAACCAAAAAGCACAAAATTAAGTTAAAAGTGTGAAATCATTAACCAAAAAGTCGAAAATAATGTCCAGAGACCAAGTCCGAAAGGGCAAATGGTTAACCAGTAAGCAGAGTAATCATGAACCAAAAATCGCAAAAGTAAGTAAAAAGTATGAAATCATTAACCAAAAAGGGCAAAAGTAAGTAAAAAGTATGAAATCATTAACCAAAAATCGCAAAAGTAAGTAAAAAGTATGAAATCATTAACCAAAAATCGCAAAAGTAAGTAAAAAGTATGAAATCATTAACCAAAAAGCACAAAATTAAGTTAAAAGTGTGAAATCATTAACCAAAATGTCGAAAACAATGTCCAGAGACTAAGTCCGAAAGGGCAAATGGTTAACCAGTAAGCAGAGTAATCATTAACCAAAAATCGCAAAAGTAAGTAAAAAGTGTGAAATCATTAACCAAAAACCCGAAAATAATGTCCAGAGACTAAGTCCGAAAGGGCAAATGGTTAACCAGTAAGCAGAGTAATCATTAACCAAAAATCGCAAAAGTAAGTAAAAAGTGTGAAATCATTAACCAAAAACTCGAAAATAATGTCCAGAGACTAAGTCCGAAAGGGCAAATGGTTAACCAGTAAGCAGAGTAATCATTAACCAAAAGGCGCAAAAGTAAGTAAAAAGTATGAAATCAGTAACCAAAAAGCGCAAAAATATGTTAAAAGTGTGAAATCATTAACCAAAAACTCGAAAATAATGTGCAGAGACTAAGTCCGAAAGGGCAAATAATTAACCAGTAAGCAGAGTAATCATTAACCAAAAAGCGCAAAAATATGTTAAAAGTGTGAAATCATTAACCAAAAACTCGAAAATAATGTCCAGAGACTAAGTCCGAAAGGGCAAATGGTTAACCAGTAAGCAGAGTAATCATTAACCAAAAATCGCAAAAGTAAGTAAAAAGTGTGAAATCATTAACCAAAAACTCGAAAATAATGTCCAGAGACCAAGTCCGAAAGGGCAAATGGTTAACCAGTAAGCAGAGTAATCATTAACCAAAAATCGCAAAAGTAAGTAAAAAGTGTGAAATCATTAACCAAAAACTCGAAAATAATCTCCAGAGACTAAGTCCGAAAGGGCAAATGGTTAACCAGTAAGCAGAGTAATCATTAACCAAAAATCGCAAAAGTAAGTAAAAAGTGTGAAATCATTAACCAAAAACTCGAAAATAATGTCCAGAGACCAAGTCCGAAAGGGCAAATGGTTAACCAGTAAGCAGAGTAATCATTAACCAAAAATCGCAAAAGTAAGTAAAAAGTGTGAAATCATTAACCAAAAATCGCAAAAGTAAGTAAAAAGTGTGAAATCATTAACCAAAAACTCGAAAATAATCTCCAGAGACTAAGTCCGAAAGGGCAAATGGTTAACCAGTAAGCAGAGTAATCATTAACCAAAAATCGCAAAAGTAAGTAAAAAGTGTGAAATCATTAACCAAAAATCGCAAAAGTAAGTAAAAAGTGTGAAATCATTAACCAAAAAGTCGAAAATAATCTCCAGAGACTAAGTCCAAAAGGGCAAATGGTTAACCAGTAAGCAGAGTAATCATTAACCAAAAATCGCAAAAGTAAGTAAAAAGTGTGAAATCATTAACCAAAAACTCGAAAATAATCTCCAGAGACTAAGTCCGAAAGGGCAAATGGTTAACCAGTAAGCAGAGTAATCATTAACCAAAAGGCGCAAAAGTAAGTAAAAAGTATGAAATCAGTAACCAAAAAGCGCAAAAATATGTTAAAAGTGTGAAATCATTAACCAAAAAGTCGAAAATAATCTCCAGAGACTAAGTCCGAAAGGGCAAATGGTTAACCAGTAAGCAGAGTAATCATTAACCAAAAATCGCAAAAATATGTTAAAAGTGTGAAATCATTAACCAAAAACTCGAAAATAATGTGCAGAGACTAAGTCCGAAAGGGCAAATGGTTAACCAGTAAGCAGAGTAATCATTAACCAAAAAGGGCAAAAGTAAGTAAAAAGTATGAAATCATTAACCAAAAAGCACAAAATTAAGTTAAAAGTGTGAAATCATTAACCAAAAAGTCGAAAATAATGTCCAGAGACCAAGTCCGAAAGGGCAAATGGTTAACCAGTAAGCAGAGTAATCATGAACCAAAAATCGCAAAAGTAAGTAAAAAGTATGAAATCATTAACCAAAAAGGGCAAAAGTAAGTAAAAAGTATGAAATCATTAACCAAAAATCGCAAAAGTAAGTAAAAAGTATGAAATCATTAACCAAAAATCGCAAAAGTAAGTAAAAAGTATGAAATCATTAACCAAAAAGCACAAAATTAAGTTAAAAGTGTGAAATCATTAACCAAAATGTCGAAAACAATGTCCAGAGACTAAGTCCGAAAGGGCAAATGGTTAACCAGTAAGCAGAGTAATCATTAACCAAAAATCGCAAAAGTAAGTAAAAAGTGTGAAATCATTAACCAAAAACCCGAAAATAATGTCCAGAGACTAAGTCCGAAAGGGCAAATGGTTAACCAGTAAGCAGAGTAATCATTAACCAAAAATCGCAAAAGTAAGTAAAAAGTGTGAAATCATTAACCAAAAACTCGAAAATAATGTCCAGAGACTAAGTCCGAAAGGGCAAATGGTTAACCAGTAAGCAGAGTAATCATTAACCAAAAGGCGCAAAAGTAAGTAAAAAGTATGAAATCAGTAACCAAAAAGCGCAAAAATATGTTAAAAGTGTGAAATCATTAACCAAAAACTCGAAAATAATGTGCAGAGACTAAGTCCGAAAGGGCAAATAATTAACCAGTAAGCAGAGTAATCATTAACCAAAAAGCGCAAAAATATGTTAAAAGTGTGAAATCATTAACCAAAAACTCGAAAATAATGTCCAGAGACTAAGTCCGAAAGGGCAAATGGTTAACCAGTAAGCAGAGTAATCATTAACCAAAAATCGCAAAAGTAAGTAAAAAGTGTGAAATCATTAACCAAAAACTCGAAAATAATGTCCAGAGACCAAGTCCGAAAGGGCAAATGGTTAACCAGTAAGCAGAGTAATCATTAACCAAAAATCGCAAAAGTAAGTAAAAAGTGTGAAATCATTAACCAAAAACTCGAAAATAATCTCCAGAGACTAAGTGCGAAAGGGCAAATGGTTAACCAGTAAGCAGAGTAATCATTAACCAAAAATCGCAAAAGTAAGTAAAAAGTGTGAAATCATTAACCAAAAATCGCAAAAGTAAGTAAAAAGTGTGAAATCATTAACCAAAAAGTCGAAAATAATCTCCAGAGACTAAGTGCGAAAGGGCAAATGGTTAACCAGTAAGCAGAGTAATCATTAACCAAAAAGCGCAAAAATATGTTAAAAGTGTGAAATCATTAACCAAAAACTCGAAAATAATGTGCAGAGACTAAGTCCGAAAGGGCAAATGGTTAACCAGTAAGCAGAGTAATCATTAACCAAAAAGGGCAAAAGTAAGTAAAAAGTATGAAATCATTAACCAAAAAGCACAAAATTAAGTTAAAAGTGTGAAATCATTAACCAAAAAGTCGAAAATAATCTCCAGAGACTAAGTCCGAAAGGGCAAATGGTTAACCAGTAAGCAGAGTAATCATTAACCAAAAAGCGCAAAAATATGTTAAAAGTGTGAAATCATTAACCAAAAACTCGAAAATAATGTGCAGAGACTAAGTCCGAAAGGGCAAATGGTTAACCAGTAAGCAGAGTAATCATTAACCAAAAAGCGCAAAAATATGTTAAAAGTGTGAAATCATTAACCAAAAACTCGAAAATAATGTCCAGAGACTAAGTCCGAAAGGGCAAATGGTTAACCAGTAAGCAGAGTAATCATTAACCAAAAATCGCAAAAGTAAGTAAAAAGTGTGAAATCATTAACCAAAAACTCGAAAATAATCTCCAGAGACTAAGTCCGAAAGGGCAAATGGTTAACCAGTAAGCAGAGTAATCATTAACCAAAAATCGCAAAAGTAAGTAAAAAGTATGAAATCATTAACCAAAAAGCGCAAAAATATGTTAAAAGTGTGAAATCATTAACCAAAAACTCGAAAATAATGTGCAGAGACTAAGTCCGAAAGGGCAAATGGTTAACCAGTAAGCAGAGTAATCATTAACCAAAAAGCGCAAAAATATGTTATAAGTGTGAAATCATTAACCAAAAACTCGAAAATAATGTCCAGAGACTAAGTCCGAAAGGGCAAATGGTTAACCAGTAAGCAGAGTAATCATTAACCAAAAAGCGCAAAAATATGTTAAAAGTGTGAAATCATTAACCAAAAACTCGAAAATAATGTCCAGAGACTAAGTCCGAAAGGGCAAATGGTTAACCAGTAAGCAGAGTAATCATTAACCAAAAAGCGCAAAAATATGTTAAAAGTGTGAAATCATTAACCAAAAACTCGAAAATAATGTCCAGAGACTAAGTCCGAAAGGGCAAATAATTAACCAGTAAGCAGAGTAATCATTAACCAAAAAGCGCAAAAGTAAGTAAAAAGTGTGAAATCATTAACCAAAAAGTCGAAAATAATGCCCAGAGACTAAGTCCGAAAGGGCAAATGGTTAACCAGAAAATCAGTCGAATAATGTCCAGAGACTAAGTCCGAAAGGGCAAATGGTTAACCAGTGGAAGGGCGATCAAGCGGAAAAATTTGCCCCGGTTACCCGGGATGGAGTTCCAGAGGTCCGGCCAGAGTTGTCAAATTCGTCCCGCTGATCGGACGCTTGTCATTCGGGTGGCTGGGGGTTGGCGGGGTATCTGCACAGTAGTAGGAGGTGGCAAGTCGGGACTTGGACGTTTATTCCAAGAGTCCACCCGAGCCTCCAGGTCTGCAGAGACCGACCCTAGCTGCCGCCCAACCGACTTTTAAGCCTTTTTCGGATGGGGATTTTTTCCCATTTTCGTCCATTTTTCGGGTTTTCTGTCGGGCTTAATAGGCGGCAGCCTGACCCCCGGCCGAGGCGGGGGGCGCACTCTCCCTTGCGTAAGGGTCCGGATTTGCCCCGGAAAGTGCCCCCGACGGCCTCCCGACCCGGGTGCCTGCAGGGCGGGGGAAAGGGTAGTCCCAGCCGCAGGAAATCATTAACCAAAAGACTTAGCCGTCGGGGCAGAGGCTAAGACCCGGGCTGGTGAAATCATTAACCAAAAGGAATGCACCCTTTTCCGAAAGTGCAGGCCGAAATAAGGCGAGCCTTGGGCCGGGAAGGCCAAAACCCCCAACTCATGGAAGTGTATGGGGTCGGACTCGGCGACTTTCCCGGGCCCCGAGTTGACCTTTCCCCACGGGGGCGGTCAAGTTGCTCCCGCCAAGAGGGCACGTTGCATTTGCTGCCGCTCTAGTCCCCGGGCTAGTTAATCAGTTGCCGTCGGAAGTCCCGATGCCGAAATGAAAAATGGCCGTTGCGGCGATTTGGCGCCTCATTTTCGGAAGGACTACCGGCAGGCAACCCGCCGAATTGACACTTGCGATTCGGGTGGCTGGGGGTTGGCGGGGTACCCGGAGATTTTCGGGAACTCGATTTTCAGAACTTTTGCTGGCAGCGGTTGCACTTGCAAAGTGGCCGAAGAAGTGCTCCCTCAAGGAAGGACCTTCTTTTGAAATAAAAGACCTTCCGAAGAGTGCCTGGAAGTCATTTATGAGCATTTAAGGGTAAATCTGGCGGACTTTCCATGCTCTGTTGCCGGCTCTGAAATATCGCACAGTTGGGTCTAGGCCGGTAGACTGGCTGTGAAAACAGACAAAGTGTTTTGGCGAGCGAGAGAAAACAAGGCCTTGGAACAGATTGGGGGGTGCGGAGGCACACCACACCCACAGGAAAAGAATTAATAAAAAAAAAACCAAAGTCTATGACATGTCTGTTGGTACAGTGAGAAA
>NW_027140534.1:52500-60000 GCF_036365525.1 Heterodontus francisci
GGCCGGCCGGACGGCGGGCAGCCGGAGGCAACGGCCTGGAACGGAGCCAGACTTGAGTCGTTCCGTGCCGTGGGCAAAAAGGCAGGGCTGCGGGTCAGCGCAGTTTGGCAAACCTAGCCGCAAGTGCGGGAAGGGCGGAGGAGCACACGGACGCCGCCTTCCCAAACTGAGCCCAAAGTGCCCAGGCATGCCCCCTTGATCTCGCCTAATCAGTGAGCCCAAAATAATTTCAGAGTGTGGAAACCTTATCCAAAAAGGTCGAAAAGAACGGCCAGAGATCAAGTCCGAAAGGGGAAATCAGTAACAAGCAAGCAGAGTAATCATTAACCAAAAAGCGCAAAATTATGTTAAAAGTGTGAAATCATTAACCAAAAACTCGAAAATAATGTCCAGAGACCAAGTCCGAAAGGGCAAATGGTTAACCAGTAAGCAGAGTAATCATTAACCAAAAATCGCAAAAGTAAGTAAAAAGTATGAAATCATTAACCAAAAATCGCAAAAGTAAGTAAAAAGTGTGAAATCATTAACCAAAAACTCGAAAATAATGTGCAGAGACTAAGTCCGAAAGGGCAAATGGTTAACCAGTAAGCAGAGTCATCATTAACCAAAAATCGCAAAAGTAAGTAAAAAGTGTGAAATCATTAACCAAAAATCGCAAAAGTAAGTAAAAAGTGTGAAATCATTAACCAAAAACTCGAAAATAATCTCCAGAGACTAAGTCCGAAAGGGCAAATGGTTAACCAGTAAGCAGAGTAATCATTAACCAAAAATCGCAAAAGTAAGTAAAAAGTGTGAAATCATTAACCAAAAATCGCAAAAGTAAGTAAAAAGTGTGAAATCATTAACCAAAAACTCGAAAATAATGTCCAGAGACTAAGTCCAAAAGGGCAAATGGTTAACCAGTAAGCAGAGTAATCATTAACCAAAAAGCGCAAAAATATGTTAAAAGTGTGAAATCATTAACCAAAAACTCGAAAATAATGTGCAGAGACTAAGTCCGAAAGGGCAAATGGTTAACCAGTAAGCAGAGTAATCATTAACCAAAAATCGCAAAAGTAAGTAAAAAGTGTGAAATCATTAACCAAAAACTCGAAAATAATCTCCAGAGACTAAGTCCGAAAGGGCAAATGGTTAACCAGTAAGCAGAGTAATCATTAACCAAAAATCGCAAAAGTAAGTAAAAAGTGTGAAATCATTAACCAAAAACTCGAAAATAATGTCCAGAGACCAAGTCCGAAAGGGCAAATGGTTAACCAGTAAGCAGAGTAATCATTAACCAAAAATCGCAAAAGTAAGTAAAAAGTGTGAAATCATTAACCAAAAATCGCAAAAGTAAGTAAAAAGTGTGAAATCATTAACCAAAAACTCGAAAATAATCTCCAGAGACTAAGTCCGAAAGGGCAAATGGTTAACCAGTAAGCAGAGTAATCATTAACCAAAAATCGCAAAAGTAAGTAAAAAGTGTGAAATCATTAACCAAAAATCGCAAAAGTAAGTAAAAAGTGTGAAATCATTAACCAAAAAGTCGAAAATAATCTCCAGAGACTAAGTCCAAAAGGGCAAATGGTTAACCAGTAAGCAGAGTAATCATTAACCAAAAATCGCAAAAGTAAGTAAAAAGTGTGAAATCATTAACCAAAAACTCGAAAATAATCTCCAGAGACTAAGTCCGAAAGGGCAAATGGTTAACCAGTAAGCAGAGTAATCATTAACCAAAAGGCGCAAAAGTAAGTAAAAAGTATGAAATCAGTAACCAAAAAGCGCAAAAATATGTTAAAAGTGTGAAATCATTAACCAAAAAGTCGAAAATAATCTCCAGAGACTAAGTCCGAAAGGGCAAATGGTTAACCAGTAAGCAGAGTAATCATTAACCAAAAATCGCAAAAATATGTTAAAAGTGTGAAATCATTAACCAAAAACTCGAAAATAATGTGCAGAGACTAAGTCCGAAAGGGCAAATGGTTAACCAGTAAGCAGAGTAATCATTAACCAAAAAGGGCAAAAGTAAGTAAAAAGTATGAAATCATTAACCAAAAAGCACAAAATTAAGTTAAAAGTGTGAAATCATTAACCAAAAAGTCGAAAATAATGTCCAGAGACCAAGTCCGAAAGGGCAAATGGTTAACCAGTAAGCAGAGTAATCATGAACCAAAAATCGCAAAAGTAAGTAAAAAGTATGAAATCATTAACCAAAAAGGGCAAAAGTAAGTAAAAAGTATGAAATCATTAACCAAAAATCGCAAAAGTAAGTAAAAAGTATGAAATCATTAACCAAAAATCGCAAAAGTAAGTAAAAAGTATGAAATCATTAACCAAAAAGCACAAAATTAAGTTAAAAGTGTGAAATCATTAACCAAAATGTCGAAAACAATGTCCAGAGACTAAGTCCGAAAGGGCAAATGGTTAACCAGTAAGCAGAGTAATCATTAACCAAAAATCGCAAAAGTAAGTAAAAAGTGTGAAATCATTAACCAAAAACCCGAAAATAATGTCCAGAGACTAAGTCCGAAAGGGCAAATGGTTAACCAGTAAGCAGAGTAATCATTAACCAAAAATCGCAAAAGTAAGTAAAAAGTGTGAAATCATTAACCAAAAACTCGAAAATAATGTCCAGAGACTAAGTCCGAAAGGGCAAATGGTTAACCAGTAAGCAGAGTAATCATTAACCAAAAGGCGCAAAAGTAAGTAAAAAGTATGAAATCAGTAACCAAAAAGCGCAAAAATATGTTAAAAGTGTGAAATCATTAACCAAAAACTCGAAAATAATGTGCAGAGACTAAGTCCGAAAGGGCAAATAATTAACCAGTAAGCAGAGTAATCATTAACCAAAAAGCGCAAAAATATGTTAAAAGTGTGAAATCATTAACCAAAAACTCGAAAATAATGTCCAGAGACTAAGTCCGAAAGGGCAAATGGTTAACCAGTAAGCAGAGTAATCATTAACCAAAAATCGCAAAAGTAAGTAAAAAGTGTGAAATCATTAACCAAAAACTCGAAAATAATGTCCAGAGACCAAGTCCGAAAGGGCAAATGGTTAACCAGTAAGCAGAGTAATCATTAACCAAAAATCGCAAAAGTAAGTAAAAAGTGTGAAATCATTAACCAAAAACTCGAAAATAATCTCCAGAGACTAAGTCCGAAAGGGCAAATGGTTAACCAGTAAGCAGAGTAATCATTAACCAAAAATCGCAAAAGTAAGTAAAAAGTGTGAAATCATTAACCAAAAACTCGAAAATAATGTCCAGAGACCAAGTCCGAAAGGGCAAATGGTTAACCAGTAAGCAGAGTAATCATTAACCAAAAATCGCAAAAGTAAGTAAAAAGTGTGAAATCATTAACCAAAAATCGCAAAAGTAAGTAAAAAGTGTGAAATCATTAACCAAAAACTCGAAAATAATCTCCAGAGACTAAGTCCGAAAGGGCAAATGGTTAACCAGTAAGCAGAGTAATCATTAACCAAAAATCGCAAAAGTAAGTAAAAAGTGTGAAATCATTAACCAAAAATCGCAAAAGTAAGTAAAAAGTGTGAAATCATTAACCAAAAAGTCGAAAATAATCTCCAGAGACTAAGTCCAAAAGGGCAAATGGTTAACCAGTAAGCAGAGTAATCATTAACCAAAAATCGCAAAAGTAAGTAAAAAGTGTGAAATCATTAACCAAAAACTCGAAAATAATCTCCAGAGACTAAGTCCGAAAGGGCAAATGGTTAACCAGTAAGCAGAGTAATCATTAACCAAAAGGCGCAAAAGTAAGTAAAAAGTATGAAATCAGTAACCAAAAAGCGCAAAAATATGTTAAAAGTGTGAAATCATTAACCAAAAAGTCGAAAATAATCTCCAGAGACTAAGTCCGAAAGGGCAAATGGTTAACCAGTAAGCAGAGTAATCATTAACCAAAAATCGCAAAAATATGTTAAAAGTGTGAAATCATTAACCAAAAACTCGAAAATAATGTGCAGAGACTAAGTCCGAAAGGGCAAATGGTTAACCAGTAAGCAGAGTAATCATTAACCAAAAAGGGCAAAAGTAAGTAAAAAGTATGAAATCATTAACCAAAAAGCACAAAATTAAGTTAAAAGTGTGAAATCATTAACCAAAAAGTCGAAAATAATGTCCAGAGACCAAGTCCGAAAGGGCAAATGGTTAACCAGTAAGCAGAGTAATCATGAACCAAAAATCGCAAAAGTAAGTAAAAAGTATGAAATCATTAACCAAAAAGGGCAAAAGTAAGTAAAAAGTATGAAATCATTAACCAAAAATCGCAAAAGTAAGTAAAAAGTATGAAATCATTAACCAAAAATCGCAAAAGTAAGTAAAAAGTATGAAATCATTAACCAAAAAGCACAAAATTAAGTTAAAAGTGTGAAATCATTAACCAAAATGTCGAAAACAATGTCCAGAGACTAAGTCCGAAAGGGCAAATGGTTAACCAGTAAGCAGAGTAATCATTAACCAAAAATCGCAAAAGTAAGTAAAAAGTGTGAAATCATTAACCAAAAACCCGAAAATAATGTCCAGAGACTAAGTCCGAAAGGGCAAATGGTTAACCAGTAAGCAGAGTAATCATTAACCAAAAATCGCAAAAGTAAGTAAAAAGTGTGAAATCATTAACCAAAAACTCGAAAATAATGTCCAGAGACTAAGTCCGAAAGGGCAAATGGTTAACCAGTAAGCAGAGTAATCATTAACCAAAAGGCGCAAAAGTAAGTAAAAAGTATGAAATCAGTAACCAAAAAGCGCAAAAATATGTTAAAAGTGTGAAATCATTAACCAAAAACTCGAAAATAATGTGCAGAGACTAAGTCCGAAAGGGCAAATAATTAACCAGTAAGCAGAGTAATCATTAACCAAAAAGCGCAAAAATATGTTAAAAGTGTGAAATCATTAACCAAAAACTCGAAAATAATGTCCAGAGACTAAGTCCGAAAGGGCAAATGGTTAACCAGTAAGCAGAGTAATCATTAACCAAAAATCGCAAAAGTAAGTAAAAAGTGTGAAATCATTAACCAAAAACTCGAAAATAATGTCCAGAGACCAAGTCCGAAAGGGCAAATGGTTAACCAGTAAGCAGAGTAATCATTAACCAAAAATCGCAAAAGTAAGTAAAAAGTGTGAAATCATTAACCAAAAACTCGAAAATAATCTCCAGAGACTAAGTGCGAAAGGGCAAATGGTTAACCAGTAAGCAGAGTAATCATTAACCAAAAATCGCAAAAGTAAGTAAAAAGTGTGAAATCATTAACCAAAAATCGCAAAAGTAAGTAAAAAGTGTGAAATCATTAACCAAAAAGTCGAAAATAATCTCCAGAGACTAAGTGCGAAAGGGCAAATGGTTAACCAGTAAGCAGAGTAATCATTAACCAAAAAGCGCAAAAATATGTTAAAAGTGTGAAATCATTAACCAAAAACTCGAAAATAATGTGCAGAGACTAAGTCCGAAAGGGCAAATGGTTAACCAGTAAGCAGAGTAATCATTAACCAAAAAGGGCAAAAGTAAGTAAAAAGTATGAAATCATTAACCAAAAAGCACAAAATTAAGTTAAAAGTGTGAAATCATTAACCAAAAAGTCGAAAATAATCTCCAGAGACTAAGTCCGAAAGGGCAAATGGTTAACCAGTAAGCAGAGTAATCATTAACCAAAAAGCGCAAAAATATGTTAAAAGTGTGAAATCATTAACCAAAAACTCGAAAATAATGTGCAGAGACTAAGTCCGAAAGGGCAAATGGTTAACCAGTAAGCAGAGTAATCATTAACCAAAAAGCGCAAAAATATGTTAAAAGTGTGAAATCATTAACCAAAAACTCGAAAATAATGTCCAGAGACTAAGTCCGAAAGGGCAAATGGTTAACCAGTAAGCAGAGTAATCATTAACCAAAAATCGCAAAAGTAAGTAAAAAGTGTGAAATCATTAACCAAAAACTCGAAAATAATCTCCAGAGACTAAGTCCGAAAGGGCAAATGGTTAACCAGTAAGCAGAGTAATCATTAACCAAAAATCGCAAAAGTAAGTAAAAAGTATGAAATCATTAACCAAAAAGCGCAAAAATATGTTAAAAGTGTGAAATCATTAACCAAAAACTCGAAAATAATGTGCAGAGACTAAGTCCGAAAGGGCAAATGGTTAACCAGTAAGCAGAGTAATCATTAACCAAAAAGCGCAAAAATATGTTATAAGTGTGAAATCATTAACCAAAAACTCGAAAATAATGTCCAGAGACTAAGTCCGAAAGGGCAAATGGTTAACCAGTAAGCAGAGTAATCATTAACCAAAAAGCGCAAAAATATGTTAAAAGTGTGAAATCATTAACCAAAAACTCGAAAATAATGTCCAGAGACTAAGTCCGAAAGGGCAAATGGTTAACCAGTAAGCAGAGTAATCATTAACCAAAAAGCGCAAAAATATGTTAAAAGTGTGAAATCATTAACCAAAAACTCGAAAATAATGTCCAGAGACTAAGTCCGAAAGGGCAAATAATTAACCAGTAAGCAGAGTAATCATTAACCAAAAAGCGCAAAAGTAAGTAAAAAGTGTGAAATCATTAACCAAAAAGTCGAAAATAATGCCCAGAGACTAAGTCCGAAAGGGCAAATGGTTAACCAGAAAATCAGTCGAATAATGTCCAGAGACTAAGTCCGAAAGGGCAAATGGTTAACCAGTGGAAGGGCGATCAAGCGGAAAAATTTGCCCCGGTTACCCGGGATGGAGTTCCAGAGGTCCGGCCAGAGTTGTCAAATTCGTCCCGCTGATCGGACGCTTGTCATTCGGGTGGCTGGGGGTTGGCGGGGTATCTGCACAGTAGTAGGAGGTGGCAAGTCGGGACTTGGACGTTTATTCCAAGAGTCCACCCGAGCCTCCAGGTCTGCAGAGACCGACCCTAGCTGCCGCCCAACCGACTTTTAAGCCTTTTTCGGATGGGGATTTTTTCCCATTTTCGTCCATTTTTCGGGTTTTCTGTCGGGCTTAATAGGCGGCAGCCTGACCCCCGGCCGAGGCGGGGGGCGCACTCTCCCTTGCGTAAGGGTCCGGATTTGCCCCGGAAAGTGCCCCCGACGGCCTCCCGACCCGGGTGCCTGCAGGGCGGGGGAAAGGGTAGTCCCAGCCGCAGGAAATCATTAACCAAAAGACTTAGCCGTCGGGGCAGAGGCTAAGACCCGGGCTGGTGAAATCATTAACCAAAAGGAATGCACCCTTTTCCGAAAGTGCAGGCCGAAATAAGGCGAGCCTTGGGCCGGGAAGGCCAAAACCCCCAACTCATGGAAGTGTATGGGGTCGGACTCGGCGACTTTCCCGGGCCCCGAGTTGACCTTTCCCCACGGGGGCGGTCAAGTTGCTCCCGCCAAGAGGGCACGTTGCATTTGCTGCCGCTCTAGTCCCCGGGCTAGTTAATCAGTTGCCGTCGGAAGTCCCGATGCCGAAATGAAAAATGGCCGTTGCGGCGATTTGGCGCCTCATTTTCGGAAGGACTACCGGCAGGCAACCCGCCGAATTGACACTTGCG
>NW_027140534.1:72500-80000 GCF_036365525.1 Heterodontus francisci
GTCCGATCCCCGCGCGGTCGACGGCAGGCGGTAGGGCTCGGAGGGGCGCGGCCTGGTCCGCGAGTGCCCCGGCGCCGCCCCTCTGCCCGTCCGAGGGACAGTAGGAAATGGCCATACCGCTTTCCGGCCGATTGCCGCCGGACGTCCGGCCGCATTCGCTCGGTCTGCGCGGCCGGCGGTAGCCGGGGGCGAGGGGCATCGGGCGGTGGCGGAACCAGGCCGGCCCGACCGCTGGGGGCCGCCCGGGCGACGTTTGAATCTGTCGGGTCGGACCGCCGAATCCCGCGGGATTTCGGGATCGAATCTGCGGGTGGAATCGGCACCTCGTCCCGCTGTCCGGTTCCCCCCCGTCGACTGCAACGGGTTTCCGAGGCCCGTCGGTCAGGCGCGGTTCGCTCCGCAATCCGCCGGCCGATCGGCACCGGGCGGGGCTCTACGGAAAGAGGGGACCCTCCGGCGTCGAGTGCCGGCGCACCGACCCCGCAGGCTGACCGGGAAGGTGAAGACTCACCCCGCTGAATGCCCGGCCCCGGGCACCCTCCGGCGCCGGGGCCATAACTTCGGGGAGGGAGGTCCGAGCTCCGCGCGGTCGACGGCAGGTGAAAGGGGCCGGTGCGCCGCGGAAGGCGACAGCAGTCCCGTCAGGCTGCACCTCTGCTCGGGCGAACGGCGTCAGGAAAAGGGGAGAGCACTTCCCCACCGATAGCTCCGGAACGCCCGGACCCATTGGCCCGCGGCACCGGTGGCTGCTAGAGGGCCTCCGGCGCCGTCAGCCGGGGTACGTCCCAGGCCGGCCGGACGGCGGGCAGCCGGAGGCAACGGCCTGGAACGGAGCCAGACTTGAGTCGTTCCGTGCCGTGGGCAAAAAGGCAGGGCTGCGGGTCAGCGCAGTTTGGCAAACCTAGCCGCAAGTGCGGGAAGGGCGGAGGAGCACACGGACGCCGCCTTCCCAAACTGAGCCCAAAGTGCCCAGGCATGCCCCCTTGATCTCGCCTAATCAGTGAGCCCAAAATAATTTCAGAGTGTGGAAACCTTATCCAAAAAGGTCGAAAAGAACGGCCAGAGATCAAGTCCGAAAGGGGAAATCAGTAACAAGCAAGCAGAGTAATCATTAACCAAAAAGCGCAAAATTATGTTAAAAGTGTGAAATCATTAACCAAAAACTCGAAAATAATGTCCAGAGACCAAGTCCGAAAGGGCAAATGGTTAACCAGTAAGCAGAGTAATCATTAACCAAAAATCGCAAAAGTAAGTAAAAAGTATGAAATCATTAACCAAAAATCGCAAAAGTAAGTAAAAAGTGTGAAATCATTAACCAAAAACTCGAAAATAATGTGCAGAGACTAAGTCCGAAAGGGCAAATGGTTAACCAGTAAGCAGAGTCATCATTAACCAAAAATCGCAAAAGTAAGTAAAAAGTGTGAAATCATTAACCAAAAATCGCAAAAGTAAGTAAAAAGTGTGAAATCATTAACCAAAAACTCGAAAATAATCTCCAGAGACTAAGTCCGAAAGGGCAAATGGTTAACCAGTAAGCAGAGTAATCATTAACCAAAAATCGCAAAAGTAAGTAAAAAGTGTGAAATCATTAACCAAAAATCGCAAAAGTAAGTAAAAAGTGTGAAATCATTAACCAAAAACTCGAAAATAATGTCCAGAGACTAAGTCCAAAAGGGCAAATGGTTAACCAGTAAGCAGAGTAATCATTAACCAAAAAGCGCAAAAATATGTTAAAAGTGTGAAATCATTAACCAAAAACTCGAAAATAATGTGCAGAGACTAAGTCCGAAAGGGCAAATGGTTAACCAGTAAGCAGAGTAATCATTAACCAAAAATCGCAAAAGTAAGTAAAAAGTGTGAAATCATTAACCAAAAACTCGAAAATAATCTCCAGAGACTAAGTCCGAAAGGGCAAATGGTTAACCAGTAAGCAGAGTAATCATTAACCAAAAATCGCAAAAGTAAGTAAAAAGTGTGAAATCATTAACCAAAAACTCGAAAATAATGTCCAGAGACCAAGTCCGAAAGGGCAAATGGTTAACCAGTAAGCAGAGTAATCATTAACCAAAAATCGCAAAAGTAAGTAAAAAGTGTGAAATCATTAACCAAAAATCGCAAAAGTAAGTAAAAAGTGTGAAATCATTAACCAAAAACTCGAAAATAATCTCCAGAGACTAAGTCCGAAAGGGCAAATGGTTAACCAGTAAGCAGAGTAATCATTAACCAAAAATCGCAAAAGTAAGTAAAAAGTGTGAAATCATTAACCAAAAATCGCAAAAGTAAGTAAAAAGTGTGAAATCATTAACCAAAAAGTCGAAAATAATCTCCAGAGACTAAGTCCAAAAGGGCAAATGGTTAACCAGTAAGCAGAGTAATCATTAACCAAAAATCGCAAAAGTAAGTAAAAAGTGTGAAATCATTAACCAAAAACTCGAAAATAATCTCCAGAGACTAAGTCCGAAAGGGCAAATGGTTAACCAGTAAGCAGAGTAATCATTAACCAAAAGGCGCAAAAGTAAGTAAAAAGTATGAAATCAGTAACCAAAAAGCGCAAAAATATGTTAAAAGTGTGAAATCATTAACCAAAAAGTCGAAAATAATCTCCAGAGACTAAGTCCGAAAGGGCAAATGGTTAACCAGTAAGCAGAGTAATCATTAACCAAAAATCGCAAAAATATGTTAAAAGTGTGAAATCATTAACCAAAAACTCGAAAATAATGTGCAGAGACTAAGTCCGAAAGGGCAAATGGTTAACCAGTAAGCAGAGTAATCATTAACCAAAAAGGGCAAAAGTAAGTAAAAAGTATGAAATCATTAACCAAAAAGCACAAAATTAAGTTAAAAGTGTGAAATCATTAACCAAAAAGTCGAAAATAATGTCCAGAGACCAAGTCCGAAAGGGCAAATGGTTAACCAGTAAGCAGAGTAATCATGAACCAAAAATCGCAAAAGTAAGTAAAAAGTATGAAATCATTAACCAAAAAGGGCAAAAGTAAGTAAAAAGTATGAAATCATTAACCAAAAATCGCAAAAGTAAGTAAAAAGTATGAAATCATTAACCAAAAATCGCAAAAGTAAGTAAAAAGTATGAAATCATTAACCAAAAAGCACAAAATTAAGTTAAAAGTGTGAAATCATTAACCAAAATGTCGAAAACAATGTCCAGAGACTAAGTCCGAAAGGGCAAATGGTTAACCAGTAAGCAGAGTAATCATTAACCAAAAATCGCAAAAGTAAGTAAAAAGTGTGAAATCATTAACCAAAAACCCGAAAATAATGTCCAGAGACTAAGTCCGAAAGGGCAAATGGTTAACCAGTAAGCAGAGTAATCATTAACCAAAAATCGCAAAAGTAAGTAAAAAGTGTGAAATCATTAACCAAAAACTCGAAAATAATGTCCAGAGACTAAGTCCGAAAGGGCAAATGGTTAACCAGTAAGCAGAGTAATCATTAACCAAAAGGCGCAAAAGTAAGTAAAAAGTATGAAATCAGTAACCAAAAAGCGCAAAAATATGTTAAAAGTGTGAAATCATTAACCAAAAACTCGAAAATAATGTGCAGAGACTAAGTCCGAAAGGGCAAATAATTAACCAGTAAGCAGAGTAATCATTAACCAAAAAGCGCAAAAATATGTTAAAAGTGTGAAATCATTAACCAAAAACTCGAAAATAATGTCCAGAGACTAAGTCCGAAAGGGCAAATGGTTAACCAGTAAGCAGAGTAATCATTAACCAAAAATCGCAAAAGTAAGTAAAAAGTGTGAAATCATTAACCAAAAACTCGAAAATAATGTCCAGAGACCAAGTCCGAAAGGGCAAATGGTTAACCAGTAAGCAGAGTAATCATTAACCAAAAATCGCAAAAGTAAGTAAAAAGTGTGAAATCATTAACCAAAAACTCGAAAATAATCTCCAGAGACTAAGTGCGAAAGGGCAAATGGTTAACCAGTAAGCAGAGTAATCATTAACCAAAAATCGCAAAAGTAAGTAAAAAGTGTGAAATCATTAACCAAAAATCGCAAAAGTAAGTAAAAAGTGTGAAATCATTAACCAAAAAGTCGAAAATAATCTCCAGAGACTAAGTGCGAAAGGGCAAATGGTTAACCAGTAAGCAGAGTAATCATTAACCAAAAAGCGCAAAAATATGTTAAAAGTGTGAAATCATTAACCAAAAACTCGAAAATAATGTGCAGAGACTAAGTCCGAAAGGGCAAATGGTTAACCAGTAAGCAGAGTAATCATTAACCAAAAAGGGCAAAAGTAAGTAAAAAGTATGAAATCATTAACCAAAAAGCACAAAATTAAGTTAAAAGTGTGAAATCATTAACCAAAAAGTCGAAAATAATCTCCAGAGACTAAGTCCGAAAGGGCAAATGGTTAACCAGTAAGCAGAGTAATCATTAACCAAAAAGCGCAAAAATATGTTAAAAGTGTGAAATCATTAACCAAAAACTCGAAAATAATGTGCAGAGACTAAGTCCGAAAGGGCAAATGGTTAACCAGTAAGCAGAGTAATCATTAACCAAAAAGCGCAAAAATATGTTAAAAGTGTGAAATCATTAACCAAAAACTCGAAAATAATGTCCAGAGACTAAGTCCGAAAGGGCAAATGGTTAACCAGTAAGCAGAGTAATCATTAACCAAAAATCGCAAAAGTAAGTAAAAAGTGTGAAATCATTAACCAAAAACTCGAAAATAATCTCCAGAGACTAAGTCCGAAAGGGCAAATGGTTAACCAGTAAGCAGAGTAATCATTAACCAAAAATCGCAAAAGTAAGTAAAAAGTATGAAATCATTAACCAAAAAGCGCAAAAATATGTTAAAAGTGTGAAATCATTAACCAAAAACTCGAAAATAATGTGCAGAGACTAAGTCCGAAAGGGCAAATGGTTAACCAGTAAGCAGAGTAATCATTAACCAAAAAGCGCAAAAATATGTTATAAGTGTGAAATCATTAACCAAAAACTCGAAAATAATGTCCAGAGACTAAGTCCGAAAGGGCAAATGGTTAACCAGTAAGCAGAGTAATCATTAACCAAAAAGCGCAAAAATATGTTAAAAGTGTGAAATCATTAACCAAAAACTCGAAAATAATGTCCAGAGACTAAGTCCGAAAGGGCAAATGGTTAACCAGTAAGCAGAGTAATCATTAACCAAAAAGCGCAAAAATATGTTAAAAGTGTGAAATCATTAACCAAAAACTCGAAAATAATGTCCAGAGACTAAGTCCGAAAGGGCAAATAATTAACCAGTAAGCAGAGTAATCATTAACCAAAAAGCGCAAAAGTAAGTAAAAAGTGTGAAATCATTAACCAAAAAGTCGAAAATAATGCCCAGAGACTAAGTCCGAAAGGGCAAATGGATAACCAGAAAATCCGTCGAATAATGTCCAGAGACTAAGTCCGAAAGGGCAAATGGTTAACCAGTGGAAGGGCGATCAAGCGGAAAAATTTGCCCCGGTTACCCGGGATGGAGTTCCAGAGGTCCGGCCAGAGTTGTCAAATTCGTCCCGCTGATCGGACGCTTGTCATTCGGGTGGCTGGGGGTTGGCGGGGTATCTGCACAGTAGTAGGAGGTGGCAAGTCGGGACTTGGACGTTTATTCCAAGAGTCCACCCGAGCCTCCAGGTCTGCAGAGACCGACCCTAGCTGCCGCCCAACCGACTTTTAAGCCTTTTTCGGATGGGGATTTTTTCCCATTTTCGTCCATTTTTCGGGTTTTCTGTCGGGCTTAATAGGCGGCAGCCTGACCCCCGGCCGAGGCGGGGGGCGCACTCTCCCTTGCGTAAGGGTCCGGATTTGCCCCGGAAAGTGCCCCCGACGGCCTCCCGACCCGGGTGCCTGCAGGGCGGGGGAAAGGGTAGTCCCAGCCGCAGGAAATCATTAACCAAAAGACTTAGCCGTCGGGGCAGAGGCTAAGACCCGGGCTGGTGAAATCATTAACCAAAAGGAATGCACCCTTTTCCGAAAGTGCAGGCCGAAATAAGGCGAGCCTTGGGCCGGGAAGGCCAAAACCCCCAACTCATGGAAGTGTATGGGGTCGGACTCGGCGACTTTCCCGGGCCCCGAGTTGACCTTTCCCCACGGGGGCGGTCAAGTTGCTCCCGCCAAGAGGGCACGTTGCATTTGCTGCCGCTCTAGTCCCCGGGCTAGTTAATCAGTTGCCGTCGGAAGTCCCGATGCCGAAATGAAAAATGGCCGTTGCGGCGATTTGGCGCCTCATTTTCGGAAGGACTACCGGCAGGCAACCCGCCGAATTGACACTTGCGATTCGGGTGGCTGGGGGTTGGCGGGGTACCCGGAGATTTTCGGGAACTCGATTTTCAGAACTTTTGCTGGCAGCGGTTGCACTTGCAAAGTGGCCGAAGAAGTGCTCCCTCAAGGAAGGACCTTCTTTTGAAATAAAAGACCTTCCGAAGAGTGCCTGGAAGTCATTTATGAGCATTTAAGGGTAAATCTGGCGGACTTTCCATGCTCTGTTGCCGGCTCTGAAATATCGCACAGTTGGGTCTAGGCCGGTAGACTGGCTGTGAAAACAGACAAAGTGTTTTGGCGAGCGAGAGAAAACAAGGCCTTGGAACAGATTGGGGGGTGCGGAGGCACACCACACCCACAGGAAAAGAATTAATGAAAAAAAAACCAAAGTCTATGACATGTCTGTTGGTACAGTGAGAAAAGCAAAGAAGGGAGGCTGCGATGGCAGAGCAAAGCCGACCTTCATACAGATATACATGTCAAAGAAAGAAACTATGCCCGCAAAAGACTTGGTGCGAAATAACAAGGCTCCTTGTGAACGGTTATCTTTGTCTGTCAGGCGCAGATTGTGGCGGCGTCGCCTGGTTTCCTTGGGTTGCACTACATGTATGTCCTAGTCTCAAACGAAAAGTGCGTGCCCAGAATTTTGTCCAAGTTAGGCGACGCACGCCGGCTGGCATCACCTCTCCGTGCGAGCGCCGAAAGCTTTGGTCGACCTGTTTGGCTACGCTGGTCGCGGTTGCTCCTTACAGTGATGGGGACGGAAAACCGATGCGAGTTGACCAGGCGACGTCAACCAAGTTGCATGCTTTCTCCCCCCCCCCCCGCCGCCGCCAACCCCACACTGTGTGAAAGGAAAAAAAAGTGCGTGCCCAGGTCACTCGATCGATACGGCGAGGACTGTCCGACGTTGGAGGGCCCAGGCGGGCTAGCATTTATTTGCTGGTGTTTCAGGCTCAGCGGTTACCTCCCGTTTCTGTCCCTTGTGTCAGACGGACATTCCTCTCGAGAGTTTGGCCACTTGGTCGGCGGCGTGCTAGGTAGATTACTCGTTGTGCGCCGTCTCCTGTGTGCTGATCTCTGTGCTGTTCGTGTGAGGCCGAGACGTCCCACTGGTCGCTACCGCAGTGGTCCGATTGTGAAGCTCCGGAGCGGGGCGTCCCGTTCCGGCCAGCTCGAGCACTCGATTTCTCTAGCACCAGAGCAAGGGCACACGCGCGGTGTGTGTGTGTGTATGCTTTGTATTT
>NW_027140534.1:90000-102500 GCF_036365525.1 Heterodontus francisci
GGTTGGCTACAATGAGTCTTGCCGGGCTTAATAGTCGGCGTGCGGGGGTGACTTTGCGAAGGCTAGCAGTGGGCAGAACCGGTTTATGATTTGCCCCCGTCGTCAGATTGACAAAGAGTCTGGTTATTCAGTTGGCCTAATTTTGGAAATTGGTTAATGAGTTGTCACTTCAACTTTTGGCCGCGGTTGGCTGCAATGAGTCTTGCCGGGCTTAATAGTCGGCGTGGGGGTGAATTTGCGAAGGTGGCCGTGTTTGTATGCATGTTTGCCGGCGTGTTTAGGAAGGTTGGGTGGGTGGGTGGTTGTGTGGGCGCCGTGGTCTGAGGGCACATCCTGTGGGATGTGGGAGGCGGGGGAAGGAGAGCGCCCTTGGTGCGTGTGTCTAGGCGATGCATTGCGGAAGGATGGGCGGGTGGGGCCGGGCGTGTGGGTTCCCGACTTATCGGTGAACCATTTGCTACTGCGGGGCCAAAGCAAAAGGGAAAGCATAAGGGCGCAGGCTGCCCTCTGCGGGACAGGTCCGGCCCTGACGCCGGTTTACGATTTCTCCGGTAAAGCACCTGTCGGGTGGCGACCGGAGGGTCTTTGCAGGGCCTGGATCTCCGAGCCCGTGGGACAGGCGGGAAAGGGTGGCGGCAGCCGGTTGAAGTCCCGACCCTGGGCAGCCTCCCGGTCCTACCTCCATAACTTCGGGGAGGGAGGTCCGATCCCCGCGCGGTCGACGGCAGGCGGTAGGGCTCGGAGGGGCGCGGCCTGGTCCGCGAGTGCCCCGGCGCCGCCCCTCTGCCCGTCCGAGGGACAGTAGGAAATGGCCATACCGCTTTCCGGCCGATTGCCGCCGGACGTCCGGCCGCATTCGCTCGGTCTGCGCGGCCGGCGGTAGCCGGGGGCGAGGGGCATCGGGCGGTGGCGGAACCAGGCCGGCCCGACCGCTGGGGGCCGCCCGGGCGACGTTTGAATCTGTCGGGTCGGACCGCCGAATCCCGCGGGATTTCGGGATCGAATCTGCGGGTGGAATCGGCACCTCGTCCCGCTGTCCGGTTCCCCCCGGTCGACTGCAACGGGTTTCCGAGGCCCGTCGGTCAGGCGCGGTTCGCTCCGCAATCCGCCGGCCGATCGGCACCGGGCGGGGCTCTACGGAAAGAGGGGACCCTCCCGCGTCGAGTGCCGGCGCACCGACCCCGCAGGCTGACCGGGAAGGTGAAGACTCACCCCGCTGAATGCCCGGCCCCGGCTACCCTCCGGCTCCGGGGCCATAACTTCGGGGAGGGAGGTCCGATCCCCGCGCGGTCGACGGCAGGCGGTAGGGCTCGGAGGGGCGCGGCCTGGTCCGCGAGTGCCCCGGCGCCGCCCCTCTGCCCGTCCGAGGGACAGTAGGAAATGGCCATACCGCTTTCCGGCCGATTGCCGCCGGACGTCCGGCCGCATTCGCTCGGTCTGCGCGGCCGGCGGTAGCCGGGGGCGAGGGGCATCGGGCGGTGGCGGAACCAGGCCGGCCCGACCGCTGGGGGCCGCCCGGGCGACGTTTGAATCTGTCGGGTCGGACCGCCGAATCCCGCGGGATTTCGGGATCGAATCTGCGGGTGGAATCGGCACCTCGTCCCGCTGTCCGGTTCCCCCCCGTCGACTGCAACGGGTTTCCGAGGCCCGTCGGTCAGGCGCGGTTCGCTCCGCAATCCGCCGGCCGATCGGCACCGGGCGGGGCTCTACGGAAAGAGGGGACCCTCCGGCGTCGAGTGCCGGCGCACCGACCCCGCAGGCTGACCGGGAAGGTGAAGACTCACCCCGCTGAATGCCCGGCCCCGGGCACCCTCCGGCGCCGGGGCCATAACTTCGGGGAGGGAGGTCCGAGCTCCGCGCGGTCGACGGCAGGTGAAAGGGGCCGGTGCGCCGCGGAAGGCGACAGCAGTCCCGTCAGGCTGCACCTCTGCTCGGGCGAACGGCGTCAGGAAAAGGGGAGAGCACTTCCCCACCGATAGCTCCGGAACGCCCGGACCCATTGGCCCGCGGCACCGGTGGCTGCTAGAGGGCCTCCGGCGCCGTCAGCCGGGGTACGTCCCAGGCCGGCCGGACGGCGGGCAGCCGGAGGCAACGGCCTGGAACGGAGCCAGACTTGAGTCGTTCCGTGCCGTGGGCAAAAAGGCAGGGCTGCGGGTCAGCGCAGTTTGGCAAACCTAGCCGCAAGTGCGGGAAGGGCGGAGGAGCACACGGACGCCGCCTTCCCAAACTGAGCCCAAAGTGCCCAGGCATGCCCCCTTGATCTCGCCTAATCAGTGAGCCCAAAATAATTTCAGAGTGTGGAAACCTTATCCAAAAAGGTCGAAAAGAACGGCCAGAGATCAAGTCCGAAAGGGGAAATCAGTAACAAGCAAGCAGAGTAATCATTAACCAAAAAGCGCAAAATTATGTTAAAAGTGTGAAATCATTAACCAAAAACTCGAAAATAATGTCCAGAGACCAAGTCCGAAAGGGCAAATGGTTAACCAGTAAGCAGAGTAATCATTAACCAAAAATCGCAAAAGTAAGTAAAAAGTATGAAATCATTAACCAAAAATCGCAAAAGTAAGTAAAAAGTGTGAAATCATTAACCAAAAACTCGAAAATAATGTGCAGAGACTAAGTCCGAAAGGGCAAATGGTTAACCAGTAAGCAGAGTCATCATTAACCAAAAATCGCAAAAGTAAGTAAAAAGTGTGAAATCATTAACCAAAAATCGCAAAAGTAAGTAAAAAGTGTGAAATCATTAACCAAAAACTCGAAAATAATCTCCAGAGACTAAGTCCGAAAGGGCAAATGGTTAACCAGTAAGCAGAGTAATCATTAACCAAAAATCGCAAAAGTAAGTAAAAAGTGTGAAATCATTAACCAAAAATCGCAAAAGTAAGTAAAAAGTGTGAAATCATTAACCAAAAACTCGAAAATAATGTCCAGAGACTAAGTCCAAAAGGGCAAATGGTTAACCAGTAAGCAGAGTAATCATTAACCAAAAAGCGCAAAAATATGTTAAAAGTGTGAAATCATTAACCAAAAACTCGAAAATAATGTGCAGAGACTAAGTCCGAAAGGGCAAATGGTTAACCAGTAAGCAGAGTAATCATTAACCAAAAATCGCAAAAGTAAGTAAAAAGTGTGAAATCATTAACCAAAAACTCGAAAATAATCTCCAGAGACTAAGTCCGAAAGGGCAAATGGTTAACCAGTAAGCAGAGTAATCATTAACCAAAAATCGCAAAAGTAAGTAAAAAGTGTGAAATCATTAACCAAAAACTCGAAAATAATGTCCAGAGACCAAGTCCGAAAGGGCAAATGGTTAACCAGTAAGCAGAGTAATCATTAACCAAAAATCGCAAAAGTAAGTAAAAAGTGTGAAATCATTAACCAAAAATCGCAAAAGTAAGTAAAAAGTGTGAAATCATTAACCAAAAACTCGAAAATAATCTCCAGAGACTAAGTCCGAAAGGGCAAATGGTTAACCAGTAAGCAGAGTAATCATTAACCAAAAATCGCAAAAGTAAGTAAAAAGTGTGAAATCATTAACCAAAAATCGCAAAAGTAAGTAAAAAGTGTGAAATCATTAACCAAAAAGTCGAAAATAATCTCCAGAGACTAAGTCCAAAAGGGCAAATGGTTAACCAGTAAGCAGAGTAATCATTAACCAAAAATCGCAAAAGTAAGTAAAAAGTGTGAAATCATTAACCAAAAACTCGAAAATAATCTCCAGAGACTAAGTCCGAAAGGGCAAATGGTTAACCAGTAAGCAGAGTAATCATTAACCAAAAGGCGCAAAAGTAAGTAAAAAGTATGAAATCAGTAACCAAAAAGCGCAAAAATATGTTAAAAGTGTGAAATCATTAACCAAAAAGTCGAAAATAATCTCCAGAGACTAAGTCCGAAAGGGCAAATGGTTAACCAGTAAGCAGAGTAATCATTAACCAAAAATCGCAAAAATATGTTAAAAGTGTGAAATCATTAACCAAAAACTCGAAAATAATGTGCAGAGACTAAGTCCGAAAGGGCAAATGGTTAACCAGTAAGCAGAGTAATCATTAACCAAAAAGGGCAAAAGTAAGTAAAAAGTATGAAATCATTAACCAAAAAGCACAAAATTAAGTTAAAAGTGTGAAATCATTAACCAAAAAGTCGAAAATAATGTCCAGAGACCAAGTCCGAAAGGGCAAATGGTTAACCAGTAAGCAGAGTAATCATGAACCAAAAATCGCAAAAGTAAGTAAAAAGTATGAAATCATTAACCAAAAAGGGCAAAAGTAAGTAAAAAGTATGAAATCATTAACCAAAAATCGCAAAAGTAAGTAAAAAGTATGAAATCATTAACCAAAAATCGCAAAAGTAAGTAAAAAGTATGAAATCATTAACCAAAAAGCACAAAATTAAGTTAAAAGTGTGAAATCATTAACCAAAATGTCGAAAACAATGTCCAGAGACTAAGTCCGAAAGGGCAAATGGTTAACCAGTAAGCAGAGTAATCATTAACCAAAAATCGCAAAAGTAAGTAAAAAGTGTGAAATCATTAACCAAAAACCCGAAAATAATGTCCAGAGACTAAGTCCGAAAGGGCAAATGGTTAACCAGTAAGCAGAGTAATCATTAACCAAAAATCGCAAAAGTAAGTAAAAAGTGTGAAATCATTAACCAAAAACTCGAAAATAATGTCCAGAGACTAAGTCCGAAAGGGCAAATGGTTAACCAGTAAGCAGAGTAATCATTAACCAAAAGGCGCAAAAGTAAGTAAAAAGTATGAAATCAGTAACCAAAAAGCGCAAAAATATGTTAAAAGTGTGAAATCATTAACCAAAAACTCGAAAATAATGTGCAGAGACTAAGTCCGAAAGGGCAAATAATTAACCAGTAAGCAGAGTAATCATTAACCAAAAAGCGCAAAAATATGTTAAAAGTGTGAAATCATTAACCAAAAACTCGAAAATAATGTCCAGAGACTAAGTCCGAAAGGGCAAATGGTTAACCAGTAAGCAGAGTAATCATTAACCAAAAATCGCAAAAGTAAGTAAAAAGTGTGAAATCATTAACCAAAAACTCGAAAATAATGTCCAGAGACCAAGTCCGAAAGGGCAAATGGTTAACCAGTAAGCAGAGTAATCATTAACCAAAAATCGCAAAAGTAAGTAAAAAGTGTGAAATCATTAACCAAAAACTCGAAAATAATCTCCAGAGACTAAGTCCGAAAGGGCAAATGGTTAACCAGTAAGCAGAGTAATCATTAACCAAAAATCGCAAAAGTAAGTAAAAAGTGTGAAATCATTAACCAAAAACTCGAAAATAATGTCCAGAGACCAAGTCCGAAAGGGCAAATGGTTAACCAGTAAGCAGAGTAATCATTAACCAAAAATCGCAAAAGTAAGTAAAAAGTGTGAAATCATTAACCAAAAACTCGAAAATAATCTCCAGAGACTAAGTGCGAAAGGGCAAATGGTTAACCAGTAAGCAGAGTAATCATTAACCAAAAATCGCAAAAGTAAGTAAAAAGTGTGAAATCATTAACCAAAAATCGCAAAAGTAAGTAAAAAGTGTGAAATCATTAACCAAAAAGTCGAAAATAATCTCCAGAGACTAAGTGCGAAAGGGCAAATGGTTAACCAGTAAGCAGAGTAATCATTAACCAAAAAGCGCAAAAATATGTTAAAAGTGTGAAATCATTAACCAAAAACTCGAAAATAATGTGCAGAGACTAAGTCCGAAAGGGCAAATGGTTAACCAGTAAGCAGAGTAATCATTAACCAAAAAGGGCAAAAGTAAGTAAAAAGTATGAAATCATTAACCAAAAAGCACAAAATTAAGTTAAAAGTGTGAAATCATTAACCAAAAAGTCGAAAATAATCTCCAGAGACTAAGTCCGAAAGGGCAAATGGTTAACCAGTAAGCAGAGTAATCATTAACCAAAAAGCGCAAAAATATGTTAAAAGTGTGAAATCATTAACCAAAAACTCGAAAATAATGTGCAGAGACTAAGTCCGAAAGGGCAAATGGTTAACCAGTAAGCAGAGTAATCATTAACCAAAAAGCGCAAAAATATGTTAAAAGTGTGAAATCATTAACCAAAAACTCGAAAATAATGTCCAGAGACTAAGTCCGAAAGGGCAAATGGTTAACCAGTAAGCAGAGTAATCATTAACCAAAAATCGCAAAAGTAAGTAAAAAGTGTGAAATCATTAACCAAAAACTCGAAAATAATGTCCAGAGACCAAGTCCGAAAGGGCAAATGGTTAACCAGTAAGCAGAGTAATCATTAACCAAAAATCGCAAAAGTAAGTAAAAAGTGTGAAATCATTAACCAAAAACTCGAAAATAATCTCCAGAGACTAAGTCCGAAAGGGCAAATGGTTAACCAGTAAGCAGAGTAATCATTAACCAAAAATCGCAAAAGTAAGTAAAAAGTGTGAAATCATTAACCAAAAACTCGAAAATAATGTCCAGAGACCAAGTCCGAAAGGGCAAATGGTTAACCAGTAAGCAGAGTAATCATTAACCAAAAATCGCAAAAGTAAGTAAAAAGTGTGAAATCATTAACCAAAAATCGCAAAAGTAAGTAAAAAGTGTGAAATCATTAACCAAAAACTCGAAAATAATCTCCAGAGACTAAGTCCGAAAGGGCAAATGGTTAACCAGTAAGCAGAGTAATCATTAACCAAAAATCGCAAAAGTAAGTAAAAAGTGTGAAATCATTAACCAAAAATCGCAAAAGTAAGTAAAAAGTGTGAAATCATTAACCAAAAAGTCGAAAATAATCTCCAGAGACTAAGTCCAAAAGGGCAAATGGTTAACCAGTAAGCAGAGTAATCATTAACCAAAAATCGCAAAAGTAAGTAAAAAGTGTGAAATCATTAACCAAAAACTCGAAAATAATCTCCAGAGACTAAGTCCGAAAGGGCAAATGGTTAACCAGTAAGCAGAGTAATCATTAACCAAAAGGCGCAAAAGTAAGTAAAAAGTATGAAATCAGTAACCAAAAAGCGCAAAAATATGTTAAAAGTGTGAAATCATTAACCAAAAAGTCGAAAATAATCTCCAGAGACTAAGTCCGAAAGGGCAAATGGTTAACCAGTAAGCAGAGTAATCATTAACCAAAAATCGCAAAAATATGTTAAAAGTGTGAAATCATTAACCAAAAACTCGAAAATAATGTGCAGAGACTAAGTCCGAAAGGGCAAATGGTTAACCAGTAAGCAGAGTAATCATTAACCAAAAAGGGCAAAAGTAAGTAAAAAGTATGAAATCATTAACCAAAAAGCACAAAATTAAGTTAAAAGTGTGAAATCATTAACCAAAAAGTCGAAAATAATGTCCAGAGACCAAGTCCGAAAGGGCAAATGGTTAACCAGTAAGCAGAGTAATCATGAACCAAAAATCGCAAAAGTAAGTAAAAAGTATGAAATCATTAACCAAAAAGGGCAAAAGTAAGTAAAAAGTATGAAATCATTAACCAAAAATCGCAAAAGTAAGTAAAAAGTATGAAATCATTAACCAAAAATCGCAAAAGTAAGTAAAAAGTATGAAATCATTAACCAAAAAGCACAAAATTAAGTTAAAAGTGTGAAATCATTAACCAAAATGTCGAAAACAATGTCCAGAGACTAAGTCCGAAAGGGCAAATGGTTAACCAGTAAGCAGAGTAATCATTAACCAAAAATCGCAAAAGTAAGTAAAAAGTGTGAAATCATTAACCAAAAACCCGAAAATAATGTCCAGAGACTAAGTCCGAAAGGGCAAATGGTTAACCAGTAAGCAGAGTAATCATTAACCAAAAATCGCAAAAGTAAGTAAAAAGTGTGAAATCATTAACCAAAAACTCGAAAATAATGTCCAGAGACTAAGTCCGAAAGGGCAAATGGTTAACCAGTAAGCAGAGTAATCATTAACCAAAAGGCGCAAAAGTAAGTAAAAAGTATGAAATCAGTAACCAAAAAGCGCAAAAATATGTTAAAAGTGTGAAATCATTAACCAAAAACTCGAAAATAATGTGCAGAGACTAAGTCCGAAAGGGCAAATAATTAACCAGTAAGCAGAGTAATCATTAACCAAAAAGCGCAAAAATATGTTAAAAGTGTGAAATCATTAACCAAAAACTCGAAAATAATGTCCAGAGACTAAGTCCGAAAGGGCAAATGGTTAACCAGTAAGCAGAGTAATCATTAACCAAAAATCGCAAAAGTAAGTAAAAAGTGTGAAATCATTAACCAAAAACTCGAAAATAATGTCCAGAGACCAAGTCCGAAAGGGCAAATGGTTAACCAGTAAGCAGAGTAATCATTAACCAAAAATCGCAAAAGTAAGTAAAAAGTGTGAAATCATTAACCAAAAACTCGAAAATAATCTCCAGAGACTAAGTCCGAAAGGGCAAATGGTTAACCAGTAAGCAGAGTAATCATTAACCAAAAATCGCAAAAGTAAGTAAAAAGTGTGAAATCATTAACCAAAAACTCGAAAATAATGTCCAGAGACCAAGTCCGAAAGGGCAAATGGTTAACCAGTAAGCAGAGTAATCATTAACCAAAAATCGCAAAAGTAAGTAAAAAGTGTGAAATCATTAACCAAAAATCGCAAAAGTAAGTAAAAAGTGTGAAATCATTAACCAAAAACTCGAAAATAATCTCCAGAGACTAAGTCCGAAAGGGCAAATGGTTAACCAGTAAGCAGAGTAATCATTAACCAAAAATCGCAAAAGTAAGTAAAAAGTGTGAAATCATTAACCAAAAATCGCAAAAGTAAGTAAAAAGTGTGAAATCATTAACCAAAAAGTCGAAAATAATCTCCAGAGACTAAGTCCAAAAGGGCAAATGGTTAACCAGTAAGCAGAGTAATCATTAACCAAAAATCGCAAAAGTAAGTAAAAAGTGTGAAATCATTAACCAAAAACTCGAAAATAATCTCCAGAGACTAAGTCCGAAAGGGCAAATGGTTAACCAGTAAGCAGAGTAATCATTAACCAAAAGGCGCAAAAGTAAGTAAAAAGTATGAAATCAGTAACCAAAAAGCGCAAAAATATGTTAAAAGTGTGAAATCATTAACCAAAAAGTCGAAAATAATCTCCAGAGACTAAGTCCGAAAGGGCAAATGGTTAACCAGTAAGCAGAGTAATCATTAACCAAAAATCGCAAAAATATGTTAAAAGTGTGAAATCATTAACCAAAAACTCGAAAATAATGTGCAGAGACTAAGTCCGAAAGGGCAAATGGTTAACCAGTAAGCAGAGTAATCATTAACCAAAAAGGGCAAAAGTAAGTAAAAAGTATGAAATCATTAACCAAAAAGCACAAAATTAAGTTAAAAGTGTGAAATCATTAACCAAAAAGTCGAAAATAATGTCCAGAGACCAAGTCCGAAAGGGCAAATGGTTAACCAGTAAGCAGAGTAATCATGAACCAAAAATCGCAAAAGTAAGTAAAAAGTATGAAATCATTAACCAAAAAGGGCAAAAGTAAGTAAAAAGTATGAAATCATTAACCAAAAATCGCAAAAGTAAGTAAAAAGTATGAAATCATTAACCAAAAATCGCAAAAGTAAGTAAAAAGTATGAAATCATTAACCAAAAAGCACAAAATTAAGTTAAAAGTGTGAAATCATTAACCAAAATGTCGAAAACAATGTCCAGAGACTAAGTCCGAAAGGGCAAATGGTTAACCAGTAAGCAGAGTAATCATTAACCAAAAATCGCAAAAGTAAGTAAAAAGTGTGAAATCATTAACCAAAAACCCGAAAATAATGTCCAGAGACTAAGTCCGAAAGGGCAAATGGTTAACCAGTAAGCAGAGTAATCATTAACCAAAAATCGCAAAAGTAAGTAAAAAGTGTGAAATCATTAACCAAAAACTCGAAAATAATGTCCAGAGACTAAGTCCGAAAGGGCAAATGGTTAACCAGTAAGCAGAGTAATCATTAACCAAAAGGCGCAAAAGTAAGTAAAAAGTATGAAATCAGTAACCAAAAAGCGCAAAAATATGTTAAAAGTGTGAAATCATTAACCAAAAACTCGAAAATAATGTGCAGAGACTAAGTCCGAAAGGGCAAATAATTAACCAGTAAGCAGAGTAATCATTAACCAAAAAGCGCAAAAATATGTTAAAAGTGTGAAATCATTAACCAAAAACTCGAAAATAATGTCCAGAGACTAAGTCCGAAAGGGCAAATGGTTAACCAGTAAGCAGAGTAATCATTAACCAAAAATCGCAAAAGTAAGTAAAAAGTGTGAAATCATTAACCAAAAACTCGAAAATAATGTCCAGAGACCAAGTCCGAAAGGGCAAATGGTTAACCAGTAAGCAGAGTAATCATTAACCAAAAATCGCAAAAGTAAGTAAAAAGTGTGAAATCATTAACCAAAAACTCGAAAATAATCTCCAGAGACTAAGTGCGAAAGGGCAAATGGTTAACCAGTAAGCAGAGTAATCATTAACCAAAAATCGCAAAAGTAAGTAAAAAGTGTGAAATCATTAACCAAAAATCGCAAAAGTAAGTAAAAAGTGTGAAATCATTAACCAAAAAGTCGAAAATAATCTCCAGAGACTAAGTGCGAAAGGGCAAATGGTTAACCAGTAAGCAGAGTAATCATTAACCAAAAAGCGCAAAAATATGTTAAAAGTGTGAAATCATTAACCAAAAACTCGAAAATAATGTGCAGAGACTAAGTCCGAAAGGGCAAATGGTTAACCAGTAAGCAGAGTAATCATTAACCAAAAAGGGCAAAAGTAAGTAAAAAGTATGAAATCATTAACCAAAAAGCACAAAATTAAGTTAAAAGTGTGAAATCATTAACCAAAAAGTCGAAAATAATCTCCAGAGACTAAGTCCGAAAGGGCAAATGGTTAACCAGTAAGCAGAGTAATCATTAACCAAAAAGCGCAAAAATATGTTAAAAGTGTGAAATCATTAACCAAAAACTCGAAAATAATGTGCAGAGACTAAGTCCGAAAGGGCAAATGGTTAACCAGTAAGCAGAGTAATCATTAACCAAAAAGCGCAAAAATATGTTAAAAGTGTGAAATCATTAACCAAAAACTCGAAAATAATGTCCAGAGACTAAGTCCGAAAGGGCAAATGGTTAACCAGTAAGCAGAGTAATCATTAACCAAAAATCGCAAAAGTAAGTAAAAAGTGTGAAATCATTAACCAAAAACTCGAAAATAATCTCCAGAGACTAAGTCCGAAAGGGCAAATGGTTAACCAGTAAGCAGAGTAATCATTAACCAAAAATCGCAAAAGTAAGTAAAAAGTATGAAATCATTAACCAAAAAGCGCAAAAATATGTTAAAAGTGTGAAATCATTAACCAAAAACTCGAAAATAATGTGCAGAGACTAAGTCCGAAAGGGCAAATGGTTAACCAGTAAGCAGAGTAATCATTAACCAAAAAGCGCAAAAATATGTTATAAGTGTGAAATCATTAACCAAAAACTCGAAAATAATGTCCAGAGACTAAGTCCGAAAGGGCAAATGGTTAACCAGTAAGCAGAGTAATCATTAACCAAAAAGCGCAAAAATATGTTAAAAGTGTGAAATCATTAACCAAAAACTCGAAAATAATGTCCAGAGACTAAGTCCGAAAGGGCAAATGGTTAACCAGTAAGCAGAGTAATCATTAACCAAAAAGCGCAAAAATATGTTAAAAGTGTGAAATCATTAACCAAAAACTCGAAAATAATGTCCAGAGACTAAGTCCGAAAGGGCAAATAATTAACCAGTAAGCAGAGTAATCATTAACCAAAAAGCGCAAAAGTAAGTAAAAAGTGTGAAATCATTAACCAAAAAGTCGAAAATAATGCCCAGAGACTAAGTCCGAAAGGGCAAATGGTTAACCAGAAAATCAGTCGAATAATGTCCAGAGACTAAGTCCGAAAGGGCAAATGGTTAACCAGTGGAAGGGCGATCAAGCGGAAAAATTTGCCCCGGTTACCCGGGATGGAGTTCCAGAGGTCCGGCCAGAGTTGTCAAATTCGTCCCGCTGATCGGACGCTTGTCATTCGGGTGGCTGGGGGTTGGCGGGGTATCTGCACAGTAGTAGGAGGTGGCAAGTCGGGACTTGGACGTTTATTCCAAGAGTCCACCCGAGCCTCCAGGTCTGCAGAGACCGACCCTAGCTGCCGCCCAACCGACTTTTAAGCCTTTTTCGGATGGGGATTTTTTCCCATTTTCGTCCATTTTTCGGGTTTTCTGTCGGGCTTAATAGGCGGCAGCCTGACCCCCGGCCGAGGCGGGGGGCGCACTCTCCCTTGCGTAAGGGTCCGGATTTGCCCCGGAAAGTGCCCCCGACGGCCTCCCGACCCGGGTGCCTGCAGGGCGGGGGAAAGGGTAGTCCCAGCCGCAGGAAATCATTAACCAAAAGACTTAGCCGTCGGGGCAGAGGCTAAGACCCGGGCTGGTGAAATCATTAACCAAAAGGAATGCACCCTTTTCCGAAAGTGCAGGCCGAAATAAGGCGAGCCTTGGGCCGGGAAGGCCAAAACCCCCAACTCATGGAAGTGTATGGGGTCG
>NW_027140534.1:115000-122500 GCF_036365525.1 Heterodontus francisci
CCGGTCGACTGCAACGGGTTTCCGAGGCCCGTCGGTCAGGCGCGGTTCGCTCCGCAATCCGCCGGCCGATCGGCACCGGGCGGGGCTCTACGGAAAGAGGGGACCCTCCCGCGTCGAGTGCCGGCGCACCGACCCCGCAGGCTGACCGGGAAGGTGAAGACTCACCCCGCTGAATGCCCGGCCCCGGCTACCCTCCGGCTCCGGGGCCATAACTTCGGGGAGGGAGGTCCGATCCCCGCGCGGTCGACGGCAGGCGGTAGGGCTCGGAGGGGCGCGGCCTGGTCCGCGAGTGCCCCGGCGCCGCCCCTCTGCCCGTCCGAGGGACAGTAGGAAATGGCCATACCGCTTTCCGGCCGATTGCCGCCGGACGTCCGGCCGCATTCGCTCGGTCTGCGCGGCCGGCGGTAGCCGGGGGCGAGGGGCATCGGGCGGTGGCGGAACCAGGCCGGCCCGACCGCTGGGGGCCGCCCGGGCGACGTTTGAATCTGTCGGGTCGGACCGCCGAATCCCGCGGGATTTCGGGATCGAATCTGCGGGTGGAATCGGCACCTCGTCCCGCTGTCCGGTTCCCCCCCGTCGACTGCAACGGGTTTCCGAGGCCCGTCGGTCAGGCGCGGTTCGCTCCGCAATCCGCCGGCCGATCGGCACCGGGCGGGGCTCTACGGAAAGAGGGGACCCTCCGGCGTCGAGTGCCGGCGCACCGACCCCGCAGGCTGACCGGGAAGGTGAAGACTCACCCCGCTGAATGCCCGGCCCCGGGCACCCTCCGGCGCCGGGGCCATAACTTCGGGGAGGGAGGTCCGAGCTCCGCGCGGTCGACGGCAGGTGAAAGGGGCCGGTGCGCCGCGGAAGGCGACAGCAGTCCCGTCAGGCTGCACCTCTGCTCGGGCGAACGGCGTCAGGAAAAGGGGAGAGCACTTCCCCACCGATAGCTCCGGAACGCCCGGACCCATTGGCCCGCGGCACCGGTGGCTGCTAGAGGGCCTCCGGCGCCGTCAGCCGGGGTACGTCCCAGGCCGGCCGGACGGCGGGCAGCCGGAGGCAACGGCCTGGAACGGAGCCAGACTTGAGTCGTTCCGTGCCGTGGGCAAAAAGGCAGGGCTGCGGGTCAGCGCAGTTTGGCAAACCTAGCCGCAAGTGCGGGAAGGGCGGAGGAGCACACGGACGCCGCCTTCCCAAACTGAGCCCAAAGTGCCCAGGCATGCCCCCTTGATCTCGCCTAATCAGTGAGCCCAAAATAATTTCAGAGTGTGGAAACCTTATCCAAAAAGGTCGAAAAGAACGGCCAGAGATCAAGTCCGAAAGGGGAAATCAGTAACAAGCAAGCAGAGTAATCATTAACCAAAAAGCGCAAAATTATGTTAAAAGTGTGAAATCATTAACCAAAAACTCGAAAATAATGTCCAGAGACCAAGTCCGAAAGGGCAAATGGTTAACCAGTAAGCAGAGTAATCATTAACCAAAAATCGCAAAAGTAAGTAAAAAGTATGAAATCATTAACCAAAAATCGCAAAAGTAAGTAAAAAGTGTGAAATCATTAACCAAAAACTCGAAAATAATGTGCAGAGACTAAGTCCGAAAGGGCAAATGGTTAACCAGTAAGCAGAGTCATCATTAACCAAAAATCGCAAAAGTAAGTAAAAAGTGTGAAATCATTAACCAAAAATCGCAAAAGTAAGTAAAAAGTGTGAAATCATTAACCAAAAACTCGAAAATAATCTCCAGAGACTAAGTCCGAAAGGGCAAATGGTTAACCAGTAAGCAGAGTAATCATTAACCAAAAATCGCAAAAGTAAGTAAAAAGTGTGAAATCATTAACCAAAAATCGCAAAAGTAAGTAAAAAGTGTGAAATCATTAACCAAAAACTCGAAAATAATGTCCAGAGACTAAGTCCAAAAGGGCAAATGGTTAACCAGTAAGCAGAGTAATCATTAACCAAAAAGCGCAAAAATATGTTAAAAGTGTGAAATCATTAACCAAAAACTCGAAAATAATGTGCAGAGACTAAGTCCGAAAGGGCAAATGGTTAACCAGTAAGCAGAGTAATCATTAACCAAAAATCGCAAAAGTAAGTAAAAAGTGTGAAATCATTAACCAAAAACTCGAAAATAATCTCCAGAGACTAAGTCCGAAAGGGCAAATGGTTAACCAGTAAGCAGAGTAATCATTAACCAAAAATCGCAAAAGTAAGTAAAAAGTGTGAAATCATTAACCAAAAACTCGAAAATAATGTCCAGAGACCAAGTCCGAAAGGGCAAATGGTTAACCAGTAAGCAGAGTAATCATTAACCAAAAATCGCAAAAGTAAGTAAAAAGTGTGAAATCATTAACCAAAAATCGCAAAAGTAAGTAAAAAGTGTGAAATCATTAACCAAAAACTCGAAAATAATCTCCAGAGACTAAGTCCGAAAGGGCAAATGGTTAACCAGTAAGCAGAGTAATCATTAACCAAAAATCGCAAAAGTAAGTAAAAAGTGTGAAATCATTAACCAAAAATCGCAAAAGTAAGTAAAAAGTGTGAAATCATTAACCAAAAAGTCGAAAATAATCTCCAGAGACTAAGTCCAAAAGGGCAAATGGTTAACCAGTAAGCAGAGTAATCATTAACCAAAAATCGCAAAAGTAAGTAAAAAGTGTGAAATCATTAACCAAAAACTCGAAAATAATCTCCAGAGACTAAGTCCGAAAGGGCAAATGGTTAACCAGTAAGCAGAGTAATCATTAACCAAAAGGCGCAAAAGTAAGTAAAAAGTATGAAATCAGTAACCAAAAAGCGCAAAAATATGTTAAAAGTGTGAAATCATTAACCAAAAAGTCGAAAATAATCTCCAGAGACTAAGTCCGAAAGGGCAAATGGTTAACCAGTAAGCAGAGTAATCATTAACCAAAAATCGCAAAAATATGTTAAAAGTGTGAAATCATTAACCAAAAACTCGAAAATAATGTGCAGAGACTAAGTCCGAAAGGGCAAATGGTTAACCAGTAAGCAGAGTAATCATTAACCAAAAAGGGCAAAAGTAAGTAAAAAGTATGAAATCATTAACCAAAAAGCACAAAATTAAGTTAAAAGTGTGAAATCATTAACCAAAAAGTCGAAAATAATGTCCAGAGACCAAGTCCGAAAGGGCAAATGGTTAACCAGTAAGCAGAGTAATCATTAACCAAAAGGCGCAAAAGTAAGTAAAAAGTATGAAATCATTAACCAAAAATCGCAAAAGTAAGTAAAAAGTGTGAAATCATTAACCAAAAACTCGAAAATAATGTGCAGAGACTAAGTCCAAAAGGGCAAATGGTTAACCAGTAAGCAGAGTAATCATTAACCAAAAAGCGCAAAAATATGTTAAAAGTGTGAAATCATTAACCAAAAAGTCGAAAAAAATGTGCAGAGACTAAGTCCGAAAGGGCAAATGGTTAACCAGTAAGCAGAGTAATCATTAACCAAAAATCGCAAAAGTAAGTAAAAAGTGTGAAATCATTAACCAAAAATCGCAAAAGTAAGTAAAAAGTGTGAAATCATTAACCAAAAACTCGAAAATAATCTCCAGAGACTAAGTCCGAAAGGGCAAATGGTTAACCAGTAAGCAGAGTAATCATTAACCAAAAGGCGCAAAAGTAAGTAAAAAGTATGAAATCATTAACCAAAAACTCGAAAATAATCTCCAGAGACTAAGTCCGAAAGGGCAAATGGTTAACCAGTAAGCAGAGTAATCATTAACCAAAAGGCGCAAAAGTAAGTAAAAAGTATGAAATCAGTAACCAAAAAGCGCAAAAATATGTTAAAAGTGTGAAATCATTAACCAAAAACTCGAAAATAATGTGCAGAGACTAAGTCCGAAAGGGCAAATAATTAACCAGTAAGCAGAGTAATCATTAACCAAAAAGCGCAAAAATATGTTAAAAGTGTGAAATCATTAACCAAAATGTCGAAAACAATGTCCAGAGACTAAGTCCGAAAGGGCAAATGGTTAACCAGTAAGCAGAGTCATCATTAACCAAAAATCGCAAAAGTAAGTAAAAAGTGTGAAATCATTAACCAAAAATCGCAAAAGTAAGTAAAAAGTGTGAAATCATTAACCAAAAACTCGAAAATAATGTGCAGAGACTAAGTCCAAAAGGGCAAATGGTTAACCAGTAAGCAGAGTAATCATTAACCAAAAATCGCAAAAGTAAGTAAAAAGTGTGAAATCATTAACCAAAAACTCGAAAATAATCTCCAGAGACTAAGTCCGAAAGGGCAAATGGTTAACCAGTAAGCAGAGTAATCATTAACCAAAAATCGCAAAAGTAAGTAAAAAGTGTGAAATCATTAACCAAAAATCGCAAAAGTAAGTAAAAAGTGTGAAATCATTAACCAAAAACCCGAAAATAATGTCCAGAGACTAAGTCCAAAAGGGCAAATGGTTAACCAGTAAGCAGAGTAATCATTAACCAAAAATCGCAAAAGTAAGTAAAAAGTGTGAAATCATTAACCAAAAACTCGAAAATAATCTCCAGAGACTAAGTCCGAAAGGGCAAATGGTTAACCAGTAAGCAGAGTAATCATTAACCAAAAAGGGCAAAAGTAAGTAAAAAGTGTGAAATCATTAACCAAAAATCGCAAAAGTAAGTAAAAAGTGTGAAATCATTAACCAAAAACTCGAAAATAATCTCCAGAGACTAAGTCCGAAAGGGCAAATGGTTAACCAGTAAGCAGAGTCATCATTAACCAAAAAGCACAAAATTAAGTTAAAAGTGTGAAATCATTAACCAAAAAGTCGAAAATAATGTCCAGAGACTAAGACCGAAAGGGCAAATGGTTAACCAGTAAGCAGAGTAATCATTAACCAAAAATCGCAAAAGTAAGTAAAAAGTGTGAAATCATTAACCAAAAACTCGAAAATAATGTCCAGAGACCAAGTCCGAAAGGGCAAATGGTTAACCAGTAAGCAGAGTAATCATTAACCAAAAATCGCAAAAGTAAGTAAAAAGTGTGAAATCATTAACCAAAAACTCGAAAATAATCTCCAGAGACTAAGTCCGAAAGGGCAAATGGTTAACCAGTAAGCAGAGTAATCATTAACCAAAAATCGCAAAAGTAAGTAAAAAGTGTGAAATCATTAACCAAAAACTCGAAAATAATGTCCAGAGACTAAGTCCGAAAGGGCAAATGGTTAACCAGTAAGCAGAGTAATCATTAACCAAAAAGCGCAAAAATATGTTAAAAGTGTGAAATCATTAACCAAAAACTCGAAAATAATGTGCAGAGACTAAGTCCAAAAGGGCAAATGGTTAACCAGTAAGCAGAGTAATCATTAACCAAAAAGCGCAAAAATATGTTAAAAGTGTGAAATCATTAACCAAAAAGTCGAAAAAAATGTGCAGAGACTAAGTCCAAAAGGGCAAATGGTTAACCAGTAAGCAGAGTAATCATTAACCAAAATGCGCAAAAGTAAGTAAAAAGTATGAAATCATTAACCAAAAATCGCAAAAGTAAGTAAAAAGTGTGAAATCATTAACCAAAAACCCAAAAATAATGTCCAGAGACTAAGTCCGAAAGGGCAAATGGTTAACCAGTAAGCAGAGTAATCATTAACCAAAAATCGCAAAAGTAAGTAAAAAGTGTGAAATCATTAACCAAAAACCCGAAAATAATCTCCAGAGACTAAGTCCGAAAGGGCAAATGGTTAACCAGTAAGCAGAGTAATCATTAACCAAAAAGCGCAAAAATATGTTAAAAGTGTGAAATCATTAACCAAAAATCGCAAAAGTAAGTAAAAAGTGTGAAATCATTAACCAAAAACTCGAAAATAATCTCCAGAGACTAAGTCCGAAAGGGCAAATGGTTAACCAGTAAGCAGAGTAATCATTAACCAAAAAGGGCAAAAGTAAGTAAAAAGTATGAAATCATTAACCAAAAAGCACAAAATTAAGTTAAAAGTGTGAAATCATTAACCAAAATGTCGAAAACAATGTCCTGAGACTAAGTCCGAAAGGGCAAATGGTTAACCAGTAAGCAGAGTAATCATTAACCAAAAAGCGCAAAAATATGTTAAAAGTGTGAAATCATTAACCAAAAACTCGAAAATAATGTGCAGAGACTAAGTCCGAAAGGGCAAATAATTAACCAGTAAGCAGAGTAATCATTAACCAAAAAGCGCAAAAATATGTTAAAAGTGTGAAATCATTAACCAAAAACTCGAAAATAATGTCCAGAGACTAAGTCCGAAAGGGCAAATAATTAACCAGTAAGCAGAGTAATCATTAACCAAAAAGCGCAAAAGTAAGTAAAAAGTGTGAAATCATTAACCAAAAATCGCAAAAGTAAGTAAAAAGTGTGAAATCATTAACCAAAAACTCGAAAATAATGTGCAGAGACTAAGTCCGAAAGGGCAAATGGTTAACCAGTAAGCAGAGTAATCATTAACCAAAAAGCGCAAAAATATGTTAAAAGTGTGAAATCATTAACCAAAAACTCGAAAATAATGTCCAGAGACTAAGTCCGAAAGGGCAAATGGTTAACCAGTAAGCAGAGGAATCATTAACCAAAAATCGCAAAAGTAAGTAAAAAGTATGAAATCAGTAACCAAAAATCGCAAAAGTAAGTAAAAAGTGTGAAATCATTAACCAAAATGTCGAAAACAATGTCCAGAGACTAAGTCCGAAAGGGCAAATGGTTAACCAGTAAGCAGAGTCATCATTAACCAAAAATCGCAAAAGTAAGTAAAAAGTATGAAATCATTAACCAAAAAGCACAAAATTAAGTTAAAAGTGTGAAATCATTAACCAAAATGTCGAAAACAATGTCCAGAGACTAAGTCCGAAAGGGCAAATGGTTAACCAGAAAATCCGTCGAATAATGTCCAGAGACTAAGTCCGAAAGGGCAAATGGTTAACCAGTGGAAGTCGATCAAGCGGAAAAATTTGCCCCGGTTACCCGGGATGGAGTTCCAGAGGTCCGGCCAGAGTTGTCAAATTCGTCCCGCTGATCGGACGCTTGTCATTCGGGTGGCTGGGGGTTGGCGGGGTATCTGCACAGTAGTAGGAGGTGGCAAGTCGGGACTTGGACGTTTATTCCAAGAGTCCACCCGAGCCTCCAGGTCTGCAGAGACCGACCCTAGCTGCCGCCCAACCGACTTTTAAGCCTTTTTCGGATGGGGATTTTTTCCCATTTTCGTCCATTTTTCGGGTTTTCTGTCGGGCTTAATAGGCGGCAGCCTGACCCCCGGCCGAGGCGGGGGGGGCGCACTCTCCCTTGCGTAAGGGTCCGGATTTGCCCCGGAAAGTGCCCCCGACGGCCTCCCGACCCGGGTGCCTGCAGGGCGGGGGAAAGGGTAGTCCCAGCCGCAGGAAATCATTAACCAAAAGACTTAGCCGTCGGGGCAGAGGCTAAGACCCGGGCTGGTGAAATCATTAACCAAAAGGAATGCACCCTTTTCCGAAAGTGCAGGCCGAAATAAGGCGAGCCTTGGGCCGGGAAGGCCAAAACCCCCAACTCATGGAAGTGTATGGGGTCGGACTCG
>NW_027140534.1:135000-142500 GCF_036365525.1 Heterodontus francisci
CAACGGGTTTCCGAGGCCCGTCGGTCAGGCGCGGTTCGCTCCGCAATCCGCCGGCCGATCGGCACCGGGCGGGGCTCTACGGAAAGAGGGGACCCTCCCGCGTCGAGTGCCGGCGCACCGACCCCGCAGGCTGACCGGGAAGGTGAAGACTCACCCCGCTGAATGCCCGGCCCCGGCTACCCTCCGGCTCCGGGGCCATAACTTCGGGGAGGGAGGTCCGATCCCCGCGCGGTCGACGGCAGGCGGTAGGGCTCGGAGGGGCGCGGCCTGGTCCGCGAGTGCCCCGGCGCCGCCCCTCTGCCCGTCCGAGGGACAGTAGGAAATGGCCATACCGCTTTCCGGCCGATTGCCGCCGGACGTCCGGCCGCATTCGCTCGGTCTGCGCGGCCGGCGGTAGCCGGGGGCGAGGGGCATCGGGCGGTGGCGGAACCAGGCCGGCCCGACCGCTGGGGGCCGCCCGGGCGACGTTTGAATCTGTCGGGTCGGACCGCCGAATCCCGCGGGATTTCGGGATCGAATCTGCGGGTGGAATCGGCACCTCGTCCCGCTGTCCGGTTCCCCCCCGTCGACTGCAACGGGTTTCCGAGGCCCGTCGGTCAGGCGCGGTTCGCTCCGCAATCCGCCGGCCGATCGGCACCGGGCGGGGCTCTACGGAAAGAGGGGACCCTCCGGCGTCGAGTGCCGGCGCACCGACCCCGCAGGCTGACCGGGAAGGTGAAGACTCACCCCGCTGAATGCCCGGCCCCGGGCACCCTCCGGCGCCGGGGCCATAACTTCGGGGAGGGAGGTCCGAGCTCCGCGCGGTCGACGGCAGGTGAAAGGGGCCGGTGCGCCGCGGAAGGCGACAGCAGTCCCGTCAGGCTGCACCTCTGCTCGGGCGAACGGCGTCAGGAAAAGGGGAGAGCACTTCCCCACCGATAGCTCCGGAACGCCCGGACCCATTGGCCCGCGGCACCGGTGGCTGCTAGAGGGCCTCCGGCGCCGTCAGCCGGGGTACGTCCCAGGCCGGCCGGACGGCGGGCAGCCGGAGGCAACGGCCTGGAACGGAGCCAGACTTGAGTCGTTCCGTGCCGTGGGCAAAAAGGCAGGGCTGCGGGTCAGCGCAGTTTGGCAAACCTAGCCGCAAGTGCGGGAAGGGCGGAGGAGCACACGGACGCCGCCTTCCCAAACTGAGCCCAAAGTGCCCAGGCATGCCCCCTTGATCTCGCCTAATCAGTGAGCCCAAAATAATTTCAGAGTGTGGAAACCTTATCCAAAAAGGTCGAAAAGAACGGCCAGAGATCAAGTCCGAAAGGGGAAATCAGTAACAAGCAAGCAGAGTAATCATTAACCAAAAAGCGCAAAATTATGTTAAAAGTGTGAAATCATTAACCAAAAACTCGAAAATAATGTCCAGAGACCAAGTCCGAAAGGGCAAATGGTTAACCAGTAAGCAGAGTAATCATTAACCAAAAATCGCAAAAGTAAGTAAAAAGTATGAAATCATTAACCAAAAATCGCAAAAGTAAGTAAAAAGTGTGAAATCATTAACCAAAAACTCGAAAATAATGTGCAGAGACTAAGTCCGAAAGGGCAAATGGTTAACCAGTAAGCAGAGTCATCATTAACCAAAAATCGCAAAAGTAAGTAAAAAGTGTGAAATCATTAACCAAAAATCGCAAAAGTAAGTAAAAAGTGTGAAATCATTAACCAAAAACTCGAAAATAATCTCCAGAGACTAAGTCCGAAAGGGCAAATGGTTAACCAGTAAGCAGAGTAATCATTAACCAAAAATCGCAAAAGTAAGTAAAAAGTGTGAAATCATTAACCAAAAATCGCAAAAGTAAGTAAAAAGTGTGAAATCATTAACCAAAAACTCGAAAATAATGTCCAGAGACTAAGTCCAAAAGGGCAAATGGTTAACCAGTAAGCAGAGTAATCATTAACCAAAAAGCGCAAAAATATGTTAAAAGTGTGAAATCATTAACCAAAAACTCGAAAATAATGTGCAGAGACTAAGTCCGAAAGGGCAAATGGTTAACCAGTAAGCAGAGTAATCATTAACCAAAAATCGCAAAAGTAAGTAAAAAGTGTGAAATCATTAACCAAAAACTCGAAAATAATCTCCAGAGACTAAGTCCGAAAGGGCAAATGGTTAACCAGTAAGCAGAGTAATCATTAACCAAAAATCGCAAAAGTAAGTAAAAAGTGTGAAATCATTAACCAAAAACTCGAAAATAATGTCCAGAGACCAAGTCCGAAAGGGCAAATGGTTAACCAGTAAGCAGAGTAATCATTAACCAAAAATCGCAAAAGTAAGTAAAAAGTGTGAAATCATTAACCAAAAATCGCAAAAGTAAGTAAAAAGTGTGAAATCATTAACCAAAAACTCGAAAATAATCTCCAGAGACTAAGTCCGAAAGGGCAAATGGTTAACCAGTAAGCAGAGTAATCATTAACCAAAAATCGCAAAAGTAAGTAAAAAGTGTGAAATCATTAACCAAAAATCGCAAAAGTAAGTAAAAAGTGTGAAATCATTAACCAAAAAGTCGAAAATAATCTCCAGAGACTAAGTCCAAAAGGGCAAATGGTTAACCAGTAAGCAGAGTAATCATTAACCAAAAATCGCAAAAGTAAGTAAAAAGTGTGAAATCATTAACCAAAAACTCGAAAATAATCTCCAGAGACTAAGTCCGAAAGGGCAAATGGTTAACCAGTAAGCAGAGTAATCATTAACCAAAAGGCGCAAAAGTAAGTAAAAAGTATGAAATCAGTAACCAAAAAGCGCAAAAATATGTTAAAAGTGTGAAATCATTAACCAAAAAGTCGAAAATAATCTCCAGAGACTAAGTCCGAAAGGGCAAATGGTTAACCAGTAAGCAGAGTAATCATTAACCAAAAATCGCAAAAATATGTTAAAAGTGTGAAATCATTAACCAAAAACTCGAAAATAATGTGCAGAGACTAAGTCCGAAAGGGCAAATGGTTAACCAGTAAGCAGAGTAATCATTAACCAAAAAGGGCAAAAGTAAGTAAAAAGTATGAAATCATTAACCAAAAAGCACAAAATTAAGTTAAAAGTGTGAAATCATTAACCAAAAAGTCGAAAATAATGTCCAGAGACCAAGTCCGAAAGGGCAAATGGTTAACCAGTAAGCAGAGTAATCATGAACCAAAAATCGCAAAAGTAAGTAAAAAGTATGAAATCATTAACCAAAAAGGGCAAAAGTAAGTAAAAAGTATGAAATCATTAACCAAAAATCGCAAAAGTAAGTAAAAAGTATGAAATCATTAACCAAAAATCGCAAAAGTAAGTAAAAAGTATGAAATCATTAACCAAAAAGCACAAAATTAAGTTAAAAGTGTGAAATCATTAACCAAAATGTCGAAAACAATGTCCAGAGACTAAGTCCGAAAGGGCAAATGGTTAACCAGTAAGCAGAGTAATCATTAACCAAAAATCGCAAAAGTAAGTAAAAAGTGTGAAATCATTAACCAAAAACCCGAAAATAATGTCCAGAGACTAAGTCCGAAAGGGCAAATGGTTAACCAGTAAGCAGAGTAATCATTAACCAAAAATCGCAAAAGTAAGTAAAAAGTGTGAAATCATTAACCAAAAACTCGAAAATAATGTCCAGAGACTAAGTCCGAAAGGGCAAATGGTTAACCAGTAAGCAGAGTAATCATTAACCAAAAGGCGCAAAAGTAAGTAAAAAGTATGAAATCAGTAACCAAAAAGCGCAAAAATATGTTAAAAGTGTGAAATCATTAACCAAAAACTCGAAAATAATGTGCAGAGACTAAGTCCGAAAGGGCAAATAATTAACCAGTAAGCAGAGTAATCATTAACCAAAAAGCGCAAAAATATGTTAAAAGTGTGAAATCATTAACCAAAAACTCGAAAATAATGTCCAGAGACTAAGTCCGAAAGGGCAAATGGTTAACCAGTAAGCAGAGTAATCATTAACCAAAAATCGCAAAAGTAAGTAAAAAGTGTGAAATCATTAACCAAAAACTCGAAAATAATGTCCAGAGACCAAGTCCGAAAGGGCAAATGGTTAACCAGTAAGCAGAGTAATCATTAACCAAAAATCGCAAAAGTAAGTAAAAAGTGTGAAATCATTAACCAAAAACTCGAAAATAATCTCCAGAGACTAAGTCCGAAAGGGCAAATGGTTAACCAGTAAGCAGAGTAATCATTAACCAAAAATCGCAAAAGTAAGTAAAAAGTGTGAAATCATTAACCAAAAACTCGAAAATAATGTCCAGAGACCAAGTCCGAAAGGGCAAATGGTTAACCAGTAAGCAGAGTAATCATTAACCAAAAATCGCAAAAGTAAGTAAAAAGTGTGAAATCATTAACCAAAAATCGCAAAAGTAAGTAAAAAGTGTGAAATCATTAACCAAAAACTCGAAAATAATCTCCAGAGACTAAGTCCGAAAGGGCAAATGGTTAACCAGTAAGCAGAGTAATCATTAACCAAAAATCGCAAAAGTAAGTAAAAAGTGTGAAATCATTAACCAAAAATCGCAAAAGTAAGTAAAAAGTGTGAAATCATTAACCAAAAAGTCGAAAATAATCTCCAGAGACTAAGTCCAAAAGGGCAAATGGTTAACCAGTAAGCAGAGTAATCATTAACCAAAAATCGCAAAAGTAAGTAAAAAGTGTGAAATCATTAACCAAAAACTCGAAAATAATCTCCAGAGACTAAGTCCGAAAGGGCAAATGGTTAACCAGTAAGCAGAGTAATCATTAACCAAAAGGCGCAAAAGTAAGTAAAAAGTATGAAATCAGTAACCAAAAAGCGCAAAAATATGTTAAAAGTGTGAAATCATTAACCAAAAAGTCGAAAATAATCTCCAGAGACTAAGTCCGAAAGGGCAAATGGTTAACCAGTAAGCAGAGTAATCATTAACCAAAAATCGCAAAAATATGTTAAAAGTGTGAAATCATTAACCAAAAACTCGAAAATAATGTGCAGAGACTAAGTCCGAAAGGGCAAATGGTTAACCAGTAAGCAGAGTAATCATTAACCAAAAAGGGCAAAAGTAAGTAAAAAGTATGAAATCATTAACCAAAAAGCACAAAATTAAGTTAAAAGTGTGAAATCATTAACCAAAAAGTCGAAAATAATGTCCAGAGACCAAGTCCGAAAGGGCAAATGGTTAACCAGTAAGCAGAGTAATCATGAACCAAAAATCGCAAAAGTAAGTAAAAAGTATGAAATCATTAACCAAAAAGGGCAAAAGTAAGTAAAAAGTATGAAATCATTAACCAAAAATCGCAAAAGTAAGTAAAAAGTATGAAATCATTAACCAAAAATCGCAAAAGTAAGTAAAAAGTATGAAATCATTAACCAAAAAGCACAAAATTAAGTTAAAAGTGTGAAATCATTAACCAAAATGTCGAAAACAATGTCCAGAGACTAAGTCCGAAAGGGCAAATGGTTAACCAGTAAGCAGAGTAATCATTAACCAAAAATCGCAAAAGTAAGTAAAAAGTGTGAAATCATTAACCAAAAACCCGAAAATAATGTCCAGAGACTAAGTCCGAAAGGGCAAATGGTTAACCAGTAAGCAGAGTAATCATTAACCAAAAATCGCAAAAGTAAGTAAAAAGTGTGAAATCATTAACCAAAAACTCGAAAATAATGTCCAGAGACTAAGTCCGAAAGGGCAAATGGTTAACCAGTAAGCAGAGTAATCATTAACCAAAAGGCGCAAAAGTAAGTAAAAAGTATGAAATCAGTAACCAAAAAGCGCAAAAATATGTTAAAAGTGTGAAATCATTAACCAAAAACTCGAAAATAATGTGCAGAGACTAAGTCCGAAAGGGCAAATAATTAACCAGTAAGCAGAGTAATCATTAACCAAAAAGCGCAAAAATATGTTAAAAGTGTGAAATCATTAACCAAAAACTCGAAAATAATGTCCAGAGACTAAGTCCGAAAGGGCAAATGGTTAACCAGTAAGCAGAGTAATCATTAACCAAAAATCGCAAAAGTAAGTAAAAAGTGTGAAATCATTAACCAAAAACTCGAAAATAATGTCCAGAGACCAAGTCCGAAAGGGCAAATGGTTAACCAGTAAGCAGAGTAATCATTAACCAAAAATCGCAAAAGTAAGTAAAAAGTGTGAAATCATTAACCAAAAACTCGAAAATAATCTCCAGAGACTAAGTGCGAAAGGGCAAATGGTTAACCAGTAAGCAGAGTAATCATTAACCAAAAATCGCAAAAGTAAGTAAAAAGTGTGAAATCATTAACCAAAAATCGCAAAAGTAAGTAAAAAGTGTGAAATCATTAACCAAAAAGTCGAAAATAATCTCCAGAGACTAAGTGCGAAAGGGCAAATGGTTAACCAGTAAGCAGAGTAATCATTAACCAAAAAGCGCAAAAATATGTTAAAAGTGTGAAATCATTAACCAAAAACTCGAAAATAATGTGCAGAGACTAAGTCCGAAAGGGCAAATGGTTAACCAGTAAGCAGAGTAATCATTAACCAAAAAGGGCAAAAGTAAGTAAAAAGTATGAAATCATTAACCAAAAAGCACAAAATTAAGTTAAAAGTGTGAAATCATTAACCAAAAAGTCGAAAATAATCTCCAGAGACTAAGTCCGAAAGGGCAAATGGTTAACCAGTAAGCAGAGTAATCATTAACCAAAAAGCGCAAAAATATGTTAAAAGTGTGAAATCATTAACCAAAAACTCGAAAATAATGTGCAGAGACTAAGTCCGAAAGGGCAAATGGTTAACCAGTAAGCAGAGTAATCATTAACCAAAAAGCGCAAAAATATGTTAAAAGTGTGAAATCATTAACCAAAAACTCGAAAATAATGTCCAGAGACTAAGTCCGAAAGGGCAAATGGTTAACCAGTAAGCAGAGTAATCATTAACCAAAAATCGCAAAAGTAAGTAAAAAGTGTGAAATCATTAACCAAAAACTCGAAAATAATCTCCAGAGACTAAGTCCGAAAGGGCAAATGGTTAACCAGTAAGCAGAGTAATCATTAACCAAAAATCGCAAAAGTAAGTAAAAAGTATGAAATCATTAACCAAAAAGCGCAAAAATATGTTAAAAGTGTGAAATCATTAACCAAAAACTCGAAAATAATGTGCAGAGACTAAGTCCGAAAGGGCAAATGGTTAACCAGTAAGCAGAGTAATCATTAACCAAAAAGCGCAAAAATATGTTATAAGTGTGAAATCATTAACCAAAAACTCGAAAATAATGTCCAGAGACTAAGTCCGAAAGGGCAAATGGTTAACCAGTAAGCAGAGTAATCATTAACCAAAAAGCGCAAAAATATGTTAAAAGTGTGAAATCATTAACCAAAAACTCGAAAATAATGTCCAGAGACTAAGTCCGAAAGGGCAAATGGTTAACCAGTAAGCAGAGTAATCATTAACCAAAAAGCGCAAAAATATGTTAAAAGTGTGAAATCATTAACCAAAAACTCGAAAATAATGTCCAGAGACTAAGTCCGAAAGGGCAAATAATTAACCAGTAAGCAGAGTAAT
>NW_027140534.1:155000-167500 GCF_036365525.1 Heterodontus francisci
CAGAACCGGTTTATGATTTGCTCCCGTCGTCAGATTGACAAAGAGTCTGGTTAATCAGTTGTCCAAATGTTGTAAATTGGTTAATGAGTTGTCACTTCAACTTTTGGCCGCGGTTGGCTACAATGAGTCTTGCCGGGCTTAATAGTCGGCGTGCGGGGGTGACTTTGCGAAGGCTAGCAGTGGGCAGAACCGGTTTATGATTTGCCCCCGTCGTCAGATTGACAAAGAGTCTGGTTATTCAGTTGGCCTAATTTTGGAAATTGGTTAATGAGTTGTCACTTCAACTTTTGGCCGCGGTTGGCTGCAATGAGTCTTGCCGGGCTTAATAGTCGGCGTGGGGGTGAATTTGCGAAGGTGGCCGTGTTTGTATGCATGTTTGCCGGCGTGTTTAGGAAGGTTGGGTGGGTGGGTGGTTGTGTGGGCGCCGTGGTCTGAGGGCACATCCTGTGGGATGTGGGAGGCGGGGGAAGGAGAGCGCCCTTGGTGCGTGTGTCTAGGCGATGCATTGCGGAAGGATGGGCGGGTGGGGCCGGGCGTGTGGGTTCCCGACTTATCGGTGAACCATTTGCTACTGCGGGGCCAAAGCAAAAGGGAAAGCATAAGGGCGCAGGCTGCCCTCTGCGGGACAGGTCCGGCCCTGACGCCGGTTTACGATTTCTCCGGTAAAGCACCTGTCGGGTGGCGACCGGAGGGTCTTTGCAGGGCCTGGATCTCCGAGCCCGTGGGACAGGCGGGAAAGGGTGGCGGCAGCCGGTTGAAGTCCCGACCCTGGGCAGCCTCCCGGTCCTACCTCCATAACTTCGGCGAGGAGGGTCCGATCCCCGCGCGGTCGACGGCAGGCGGTAGGGCTCGGAGGGGCGCGGCCTGGTCCGCGAGTGCCCCGGCGCCGCCCCTCTGCCCGTCCGAGGGACAGTAGGAAATGGCCATACCGCTTTCCGGCCGATTGCCGCCGGACGTCCGGCCGCATTCGCTCGGTCTGCGCGGCCGGCGGTAGCCGGGGGCGAGGGGCATCGGGCGGTGGCGGAACCAGGCCGGCCCGACCGCTGGGGGCCGCCCGGGCGACGTTTGAATCTGTCGGGTCGGACCGCCGAATCCCGCGGGATTTCGGGATCGAATCTGCGGGTGGAATCGGCACCTCGTCCCGCTGTCCGGTTCCCCCCGGTCGACTGCAACGGGTTTCCGAGGCCCGTCGGTCAGGCGCGGTTCGCTCCGCAATCCGCCGGCCGATCGGCACCGGGCGGGGCTCTACGGAAAGAGGGGACCCTCCCGCGTCGAGTGCCGGCGCACCGACCCCGCAGGCTGACCGGGAAGGTGAAGACTCACCCCGCTGAATGCCCGGCCCCGGCTACCCTCCGGCTCCGGGGCCATAACTTCGGGGAGGGAGGTCCGATCCCCGCGCGGTCGACGGCAGGCGGTAGGGCTCGGAGGGGCGCGGCCTGGTCCGCGAGTGCCCCGGCGCCGCCCCTCTGCCCGTCCGAGGGACAGTAGGAAATGGCCATACCGCTTTCCGGCCGATTGCCGCCGGACGTCCGGCCGCATTCGCTCGGTCTGCGCGGCCGGCGGTAGCCGGGGGCGAGGGGCATCGGGCGGTGGCGGAACCAGGCCGGCCCGACCGCTGGGGGCCGCCCGGGCGACGTTTGAATCTGTCGGGTCGGACCGCCGAATCCCGCGGGATTTCGGGATCGAATCTGCGGGTGGAATCGGCACCTCGTCCCGCTGTCCGGTTCCCCCCCGTCGACTGCAACGGGTTTCCGAGGCCCGTCGGTCAGGCGCGGTTCGCTCCGCAATCCGCCGGCCGATCGGCACCGGGCGGGGCTCTACGGAAAGAGGGGACCCTCCGGCGTCGAGTGCCGGCGCACCGACCCCGCAGGCTGACCGGGAAGGTGAAGACTCACCCCGCTGAATGCCCGGCCCCGGGCACCCTCCGGCGCCGGGGCCATAACTTCGGGGAGGGAGGTCCGAGCTCCGCGCGGTCGACGGCAGGTGAAAGGGGCCGGTGCGCCGCGGAAGGCGACAGCAGTCCCGTCAGGCTGCACCTCTGCTCGGGCGAACGGCGTCAGGAAAAGGGGAGAGCACTTCCCCACCGATAGCTCCGGAACGCCCGGACCCATTGGCCCGCGGCACCGGTGGCTGCTAGAGGGCCTCCGGCGCCGTCAGCCGGGGTACGTCCCAGGCCGGCCGGACGGCGGGCAGCCGGAGGCAACGGCCTGGAACGGAGCCAGACTTGAGTCGTTCCGTGCCGTGGGCAAAAAGGCAGGGCTGCGGGTCAGCGCAGTTTGGCAAACCTAGCCGCAAGTGCGGGAAGGGCGGAGGAGCACACGGACGCCGCCTTCCCAAACTGAGCCCAAAGTGCCCAGGCATGCCCCCTTGATCTCGCCTAATCAGTGAGCCCAAAATAATTTCAGAGTGTGGAAACCTTATCCAAAAAGGTCGAAAAGAACGGCCAGAGATCAAGTCCGAAAGGGGAAATCAGTAACAAGCAAGCAGAGTAATCATTAACCAAAAAGCGCAAAATTATGTTAAAAGTGTGAAATCATTAACCAAAAACTCGAAAATAATGTCCAGAGACCAAGTCCGAAAGGGCAAATGGTTAACCAGTAAGCAGAGTAATCATTAACCAAAAATCGCAAAAGTAAGTAAAAAGTATGAAATCATTAACCAAAAATCGCAAAAGTAAGTAAAAAGTGTGAAATCATTAACCAAAAACTCGAAAATAATGTGCAGAGACTAAGTCCGAAAGGGCAAATGGTTAACCAGTAAGCAGAGTCATCATTAACCAAAAATCGCAAAAGTAAGTAAAAAGTGTGAAATCATTAACCAAAAATCGCAAAAGTAAGTAAAAAGTGTGAAATCATTAACCAAAAACTCGAAAATAATCTCCAGAGACTAAGTCCGAAAGGGCAAATGGTTAACCAGTAAGCAGAGTAATCATTAACCAAAAATCGCAAAAGTAAGTAAAAAGTGTGAAATCATTAACCAAAAATCGCAAAAGTAAGTAAAAAGTGTGAAATCATTAACCAAAAACTCGAAAATAATGTCCAGAGACTAAGTCCAAAAGGGCAAATGGTTAACCAGTAAGCAGAGTAATCATTAACCAAAAAGCGCAAAAATATGTTAAAAGTGTGAAATCATTAACCAAAAACTCGAAAATAATGTGCAGAGACTAAGTCCGAAAGGGCAAATGGTTAACCAGTAAGCAGAGTAATCATTAACCAAAAATCGCAAAAGTAAGTAAAAAGTGTGAAATCATTAACCAAAAACTCGAAAATAATCTCCAGAGACTAAGTCCGAAAGGGCAAATGGTTAACCAGTAAGCAGAGTAATCATTAACCAAAAATCGCAAAAGTAAGTAAAAAGTGTGAAATCATTAACCAAAAACTCGAAAATAATGTCCAGAGACCAAGTCCGAAAGGGCAAATGGTTAACCAGTAAGCAGAGTAATCATTAACCAAAAATCGCAAAAGTAAGTAAAAAGTGTGAAATCATTAACCAAAAATCGCAAAAGTAAGTAAAAAGTGTGAAATCATTAACCAAAAACTCGAAAATAATCTCCAGAGACTAAGTCCGAAAGGGCAAATGGTTAACCAGTAAGCAGAGTAATCATTAACCAAAAATCGCAAAAGTAAGTAAAAAGTGTGAAATCATTAACCAAAAATCGCAAAAGTAAGTAAAAAGTGTGAAATCATTAACCAAAAAGTCGAAAATAATCTCCAGAGACTAAGTCCAAAAGGGCAAATGGTTAACCAGTAAGCAGAGTAATCATTAACCAAAAATCGCAAAAGTAAGTAAAAAGTGTGAAATCATTAACCAAAAACTCGAAAATAATCTCCAGAGACTAAGTCCGAAAGGGCAAATGGTTAACCAGTAAGCAGAGTAATCATTAACCAAAAGGCGCAAAAGTAAGTAAAAAGTATGAAATCAGTAACCAAAAAGCGCAAAAATATGTTAAAAGTGTGAAATCATTAACCAAAAAGTCGAAAATAATCTCCAGAGACTAAGTGCGAAAGGGCAAATGGTTAACCAGTAAGCAGAGTAATCATTAACCAAAAAGCGCAAAAATATGTTAAAAGTGTGAAATCATTAACCAAAAACTCGAAAATAATGTGCAGAGACTAAGTCCGAAAGGGCAAATGGTTAACCAGTAAGCAGAGTAATCATTAACCAAAAAGGGCAAAAGTAAGTAAAAAGTATGAAATCATTAACCAAAAAGCACAAAATTAAGTTAAAAGTGTGAAATCATTAACCAAAAAGTCGAAAATAATCTCCAGAGACTAAGTCCGAAAGGGCAAATGGTTAACCAGTAAGCAGAGTAATCATTAACCAAAAAGCGCAAAAATATGTTAAAAGTGTGAAATCATTAACCAAAAACTCGAAAATAATGTGCAGAGACTAAGTCCGAAAGGGCAAATGGTTAACCAGTAAGCAGAGTAATCATTAACCAAAAAGCGCAAAAATATGTTAAAAGTGTGAAATCATTAACCAAAAACTCGAAAATAATGTCCAGAGACTAAGTCCGAAAGGGCAAATGGTTAACCAGTAAGCAGAGTAATCATTAACCAAAAATCGCAAAAGTAAGTAAAAAGTGTGAAATCATTAACCAAAAACTCGAAAATAATGTCCAGAGACCAAGTCCGAAAGGGCAAATGGTTAACCAGTAAGCAGAGTAATCATTAACCAAAAATCGCAAAAGTAAGTAAAAAGTGTGAAATCATTAACCAAAAACTCGAAAATAATCTCCAGAGACTAAGTCCGAAAGGGCAAATGGTTAACCAGTAAGCAGAGTAATCATTAACCAAAAATCGCAAAAGTAAGTAAAAAGTGTGAAATCATTAACCAAAAACTCGAAAATAATGTCCAGAGACCAAGTCCGAAAGGGCAAATGGTTAACCAGTAAGCAGAGTAATCATTAACCAAAAATCGCAAAAGTAAGTAAAAAGTGTGAAATCATTAACCAAAAATCGCAAAAGTAAGTAAAAAGTGTGAAATCATTAACCAAAAACTCGAAAATAATCTCCAGAGACTAAGTCCGAAAGGGCAAATGGTTAACCAGTAAGCAGAGTAATCATTAACCAAAAATCGCAAAAGTAAGTAAAAAGTGTGAAATCATTAACCAAAAATCGCAAAAGTAAGTAAAAAGTGTGAAATCATTAACCAAAAAGTCGAAAATAATCTCCAGAGACTAAGTCCAAAAGGGCAAATGGTTAACCAGTAAGCAGAGTAATCATTAACCAAAAATCGCAAAAGTAAGTAAAAAGTGTGAAATCATTAACCAAAAACTCGAAAATAATCTCCAGAGACTAAGTCCGAAAGGGCAAATGGTTAACCAGTAAGCAGAGTAATCATTAACCAAAAGGCGCAAAAGTAAGTAAAAAGTATGAAATCAGTAACCAAAAAGCGCAAAAATATGTTAAAAGTGTGAAATCATTAACCAAAAAGTCGAAAATAATCTCCAGAGACTAAGTCCGAAAGGGCAAATGGTTAACCAGTAAGCAGAGTAATCATTAACCAAAAATCGCAAAAATATGTTAAAAGTGTGAAATCATTAACCAAAAACTCGAAAATAATGTGCAGAGACTAAGTCCGAAAGGGCAAATGGTTAACCAGTAAGCAGAGTAATCATTAACCAAAAAGGGCAAAAGTAAGTAAAAAGTATGAAATCATTAACCAAAAAGCACAAAATTAAGTTAAAAGTGTGAAATCATTAACCAAAAAGTCGAAAATAATGTCCAGAGACCAAGTCCGAAAGGGCAAATGGTTAACCAGTAAGCAGAGTAATCATGAACCAAAAATCGCAAAAGTAAGTAAAAAGTATGAAATCATTAACCAAAAAGGGCAAAAGTAAGTAAAAAGTATGAAATCATTAACCAAAAATCGCAAAAGTAAGTAAAAAGTATGAAATCATTAACCAAAAATCGCAAAAGTAAGTAAAAAGTATGAAATCATTAACCAAAAAGCACAAAATTAAGTTAAAAGTGTGAAATCATTAACCAAAATGTCGAAAACAATGTCCAGAGACTAAGTCCGAAAGGGCAAATGGTTAACCAGTAAGCAGAGTAATCATTAACCAAAAATCGCAAAAGTAAGTAAAAAGTGTGAAATCATTAACCAAAAACCCGAAAATAATGTCCAGAGACTAAGTCCGAAAGGGCAAATGGTTAACCAGTAAGCAGAGTAATCATTAACCAAAAATCGCAAAAGTAAGTAAAAAGTGTGAAATCATTAACCAAAAACTCGAAAATAATGTCCAGAGACTAAGTCCGAAAGGGCAAATGGTTAACCAGTAAGCAGAGTAATCATTAACCAAAAGGCGCAAAAGTAAGTAAAAAGTATGAAATCAGTAACCAAAAAGCGCAAAAATATGTTAAAAGTGTGAAATCATTAACCAAAAACTCGAAAATAATGTGCAGAGACTAAGTCCGAAAGGGCAAATAATTAACCAGTAAGCAGAGTAATCATTAACCAAAAAGCGCAAAAATATGTTAAAAGTGTGAAATCATTAACCAAAAACTCGAAAATAATGTCCAGAGACTAAGTTCGAAAGGGCAAATGGTTAACCAGTAAGCAGAGTAATCATTAACCAAAAATCGCAAAAGTAAGTAAAAAGTGTGAAATCATTAACCAAAAAGCACAAAATTAAGTTAAAAGTGTGAAATCATTAACCAAAAAGTCGAAAATAATCTCCAGAGACTAAGTCCGAAAGGGCAAATGGTTAACCAGTAAGCAGAGTAATCATTAACCAAAAAGCGCAAAAATATGTTAAAAGTGTGAAATCATTAACCAAAAACTCGAAAATAATGTGCAGAGACTAAGTCCGAAAGGGCAAATAATTAACCAGTAAGCAGAGTAATCATTAACCAAAAAGCGCAAAAATATGTAAAAAGTGTGAAATCAGTAACCAAAAAGCGCAAAAGTAAGTAAAAAGTGTGAAATCATTAACCAAAAACTCGAAAATAATCTCCAGAGACTAAGTCCGAAAGGGCAAATGGTTAACCAGTAAGCAGAGTAATCATTAACCAAAAAGCGCAAAAATATGTTAAAAGTGTGAAATCATTAACCAAAAACTCGAAAATAATGTGCAGAGACTAAGTCCGAAAGGGCAAATAATTAACCAGTAAGCAGAGTAATCATTAACCAAAAAGCGCAAAAATATGTAAAAAGTGTGAAATCAGTAACCAAAAAGCGCAAAAGTAAGTAAAAAGTGTGAAATCATTAACCAAAAACTCGAAAATAATCTCCAGAGACTAAGTCCGAAAGGGCAAATGGTTAACCAGTAAGCAGAGTAATCATTAACCAAAAATCGCAAAAATATGTTAAAAGTGTGAAATCATTAACCAAAAACTCGAAAATAATGTGCAGAGACTAAGTCCGAAAGGGCAAATGGTTAACCAGTAAGCAGAGTAATCATTAACCAAAAAGGGCAAAAGTAAGTAAAAAGTATGAAATCATTAACCAAAAAGCACAAAATTAAGTTAAAAGTGTGAAATCATTAACCAAAAAGTCGAAAATAATGTCCAGAGACCAAGTCCGAAAGGGCAAATGGTTAACCAGTAAGCAGAGTAATCATGAACCAAAAATCGCAAAAGTAAGTAAAAAGTATGAAATCATTAACCAAAAAGGGCAAAAGTAAGTAAAAAGTATGAAATCATTAACCAAAAATCGCAAAAGTAAGTAAAAAGTATGAAATCATTAACCAAAAATCGCAAAAGTAAGTAAAAAGTATGAAATCATTAACCAAAAAGCACAAAATTAAGTTAAAAGTGTGAAATCATTAACCAAAATGTCGAAAACAATGTCCAGAGACTAAGTCCGAAAGGGCAAATGGTTAACCAGTAAGCAGAGTAATCATTAACCAAAAATCGCAAAAGTAAGTAAAAAGTGTGAAATCATTAACCAAAAACCCGAAAATAATGTCCAGAGACTAAGTCCGAAAGGGCAAATGGTTAACCAGTAAGCAGAGTAATCATTAACCAAAAATCGCAAAAGTAAGTAAAAAGTGTGAAATCATTAACCAAAAACTCGAAAATAATGTCCAGAGACTAAGTCCGAAAGGGCAAATGGTTAACCAGTAAGCAGAGTAATCATTAACCAAAAGGCGCAAAAGTAAGTAAAAAGTATGAAATCAGTAACCAAAAAGCGCAAAAATATGTTAAAAGTGTGAAATCATTAACCAAAAACTCGAAAATAATGTGCAGAGACTAAGTCCGAAAGGGCAAATAATTAACCAGTAAGCAGAGTAATCATTAACCAAAAAGCGCAAAAATATGTTAAAAGTGTGAAATCATTAACCAAAAACTCGAAAATAATGTCCAGAGACTAAGTTCGAAAGGGCAAATGGTTAACCAGTAAGCAGAGTAATCATTAACCAAAAATCGCAAAAGTAAGTAAAAAGTGTGAAATCATTAACCAAAAAGCACAAAATTAAGTTAAAAGTGTGAAATCATTAACCAAAAAGTCGAAAATAATCTCCAGAGACTAAGTCCGAAAGGGCAAATGGTTAACCAGTAAGCAGAGTAATCATTAACCAAAAATCGCAAAAATATGTTAAAAGTGTGAAATCATTAACCAAAAACTCGAAAATAATGTGCAGAGACTAAGTCCGAAAGGGCAAATGGTTAACCAGTAAGCAGAGTAATCATTAACCAAAAAGGGCAAAAGTAAGTAAAAAGTATGAAATCATTAACCAAAAAGCACAAAATTAAGTTAAAAGTGTGAAATCATTAACCAAAAAGTCGAAAATAATGTCCAGAGACCAAGTCCGAAAGGGCAAATGGTTAACCAGTAAGCAGAGTAATCATGAACCAAAAATCGCAAAAGTAAGTAAAAAGTATGAAATCATTAACCAAAAAGGGCAAAAGTAAGTAAAAAGTATGAAATCATTAACCAAAAATCGCAAAAGTAAGTAAAAAGTATGAAATCATTAACCAAAAATCGCAAAAGTAAGTAAAAAGTATGAAATCATTAACCAAAAAGCACAAAATTAAGTTAAAAGTGTGAAATCATTAACCAAAATGTCGAAAACAATGTCCAGAGACTAAGTCCGAAAGGGCAAATGGTTAACCAGTAAGCAGAGTAATCATTAACCAAAAATCGCAAAAGTAAGTAAAAAGTGTGAAATCATTAACCAAAAACCCGAAAATAATGTCCAGAGACTAAGTCCGAAAGGGCAAATGGTTAACCAGTAAGCAGAGTAATCATTAACCAAAAATCGCAAAAGTAAGTAAAAAGTGTGAAATCATTAACCAAAAACTCGAAAATAATGTCCAGAGACTAAGTCCGAAAGGGCAAATGGTTAACCAGTAAGCAGAGTAATCATTAACCAAAAGGCGCAAAAGTAAGTAAAAAGTATGAAATCAGTAACCAAAAAGCGCAAAAATATGTTAAAAGTGTGAAATCATTAACCAAAAACTCGAAAATAATGTGCAGAGACTAAGTCCGAAAGGGCAAATAATTAACCAGTAAGCAGAGTAATCATTAACCAAAAAGCGCAAAAATATGTTAAAAGTGTGAAATCATTAACCAAAAACTCGAAAATAATGTCCAGAGACTAAGTCCGAAAGGGCAAATGGTTAACCAGTAAGCAGAGTAATCATTAACCAAAAATCGCAAAAGTAAGTAAAAAGTGTGAAATCATTAACCAAAAACTCGAAAATAATGTCCAGAGACCAAGTCCGAAAGGGCAAATGGTTAACCAGTAAGCAGAGTAATCATTAACCAAAAATCGCAAAAGTAAGTAAAAAGTGTGAAATCATTAACCAAAAACTCGAAAATAATCTCCAGAGACTAAGTGCGAAAGGGCAAATGGTTAACCAGTAAGCAGAGTAATCATTAACCAAAAATCGCAAAAGTAAGTAAAAAGTGTGAAATCATTAACCAAAAATCGCAAAAGTAAGTAAAAAGTGTGAAATCATTAACCAAAAAGTCGAAAATAATCTCCAGAGACTAAGTGCGAAAGGGCAAATGGTTAACCAGTAAGCAGAGTAATCATTAACCAAAAAGCGCAAAAATATGTTAAAAGTGTGAAATCATTAACCAAAAACTCGAAAATAATGTGCAGAGACTAAGTCCGAAAGGGCAAATGGTTAACCAGTAAGCAGAGTAATCATTAACCAAAAAGGGCAAAAGTAAGTAAAAAGTATGAAATCATTAACCAAAAAGCACAAAATTAAGTTAAAAGTGTGAAATCATTAACCAAAAAGTCGAAAATAATCTCCAGAGACTAAGTCCGAAAGGGCAAATGGTTAACCAGTAAGCAGAGTAATCATTAACCAAAAAGCGCAAAAATATGTTAAAAGTGTGAAATCATTAACCAAAAACTCGAAAATAATGTGCAGAGACTAAGTCCGAAAGGGCAAATGGTTAACCAGTAAGCAGAGTAATCATTAACCAAAAAGCGCAAAAATATGTTAAAAGTGTGAAATCATTAACCAAAAACTCGAAAATAATGTCCAGAGACTAAGTCCGAAAGGGCAAATGGTTAACCAGTAAGCAGAGTAATCATTAACCAAAAATCGCAAAAGTAAGTAAAAAGTGTGAAATCATTAACCAAAAACTCGAAAATAATCTCCAGAGACTAAGTCCGAAAGGGCAAATGGTTAACCAGTAAGCAGAGTAATCATTAACCAAAAATCGCAAAAGTAAGTAAAAAGTATGAAATCATTAACCAAAAAGCGCAAAAATATGTTAAAAGTGTGAAATCATTAACCAAAAACTCGAAAATAATGTGCAGAGACTAAGTCCGAAAGGGCAAATGGTTAACCAGTAAGCAGAGTAATCATTAACCAAAAAGCGCAAAAATATGTTATAAGTGTGAAATCATTAACCAAAAACTCGAAAATAATGTCCAGAGACTAAGTCCGAAAGGGCAAATGGTTAACCAGTAAGCAGAGTAATCATTAACCAAAAAGCGCAAAAATATGTTAAAAGTGTGAAATCATTAACCAAAAACTCGAAAATAATGTCCAGAGACTAAGTCCGAAAGGGCAAATGGTTAACCAGTAAGCAGAGTAATCATTAACCAAAAAGCGCAAAAATATGTTAAAAGTGTGAAATCATTAACCAAAAACTCGAAAATAATGTCCAGAGACTAAGTCCGAAAGGGCAAATAATTAACCAGTAAGCAGAGTAATCATTAACCAAAAAGCGCAAAAGTAAGTAAAAAGTGTGAAATCATTAACCAAAAAGTCGAAAATAATGCCCAGAGACTAAGTCCGAAAGGGCAAATGGATAACCAGAAAATCCGTCGAATAATGTCCAGAGACTAAGTCCGAAAGGGCAAATGGTTAACCAGTGGAAGGGCGATCAAGCGGAAAAATTTGCCCCGGTTACCCGGGATGGAGTTCCAGAGGTCCGGCCAGAGTTGTCAAATTCGTCCCGCTGATCGGACGCTTGTCATTCGGGTGGCTGGGGGTTGGCGGGGTATCTGCACAGTAGTAGGAGGTGGCAAGTCGGGACTTGGACGTTTATTCCAAGAGTCCACCCGAGCCTCCAGGTCTGCAGAGACCGACCCTAGCTGCCGCCCAACCGACTTTTAAGCCTTTTTCGGATGGGGATTTTTTCCCATTTTCGTCCATTTTTCGGGTTTTCTGTCGGGCTTAATAGGCGGCAGCCTGACCCCCGGCCGAGGCGGGGGGCGCACTCTCCCTTGCGTAAGGGTCCGGATTTGCCCCGGAAAGTGCCCCCGACGGCCTCCCGACCCGGGTGCCTGCAGGGCGGGGGAAAGGGTAGTCCCAGCCGCAGGAAATCATTAACCAAAAGACTTAGCCGTCGGGGCAGAGGCTAAGACCCGGGCTGGTGAAATCATTAACCAAAAGGAATGCACCCTTTTCCGAAAGTGCAGGCCGAAATAAGGCGAGCCTTGGGCCGGGAAGGCCAAAACCCCCAACTCATGGAAGTGTATGGGGTCGGACTCGGCGACTTTCCCGGGCCCCGAGTTGACCTTTCCCCACGGGGGCGGTCAAGTTGCTCCCGCCAAGAGGGCACGTTGCATTTGCTGCCGCTCTAGTCCCCGGGCTAGTTAATCAGTTGCCGTCGGAAGTCCCGATGCCGAAATGAAAAATGGCCGTTGCGGCGATTTGGCGCCTCATTTTCGGAAGGACTACCGGCAGGCAACCCGCCGAATTGACACTTGCGATTCGGGTGGCTGGGGGTTGGCGGGGTACCCGGAGATTTTCGGGAACTCGATTTTCAGAACTTTTGCTGGCAGCGGTTGCACTTGCAAAGTGGCCGAAGAAGTGCTCCCTCAAGGAAGGACCTTCTTTTGAAATAAAAGACCTTCCGAAGAGTGCCTGGAAGTCATTTATGAGCATTTAAGGGTAAATCTGGCGGACTTTCCATGCTCTGTTGCCGGCTCTGAAATATCGCACAGTTGGGTCTAGGCCGGTAGACTGGCTGTGAAAACAGACAAAGTGTTTTGGCGAGCGAGAGAAAACAAGGCCTTGGAACAGATTGGGGGGTGCGGAGGCACACCACACCCACAGGAAAAGAATTAATAAAAAAAAAAC